>NW_019524798.1:253621-416670 GCF_002814215.2 Seriola lalandi dorsalis
ATCTCCCCTCCCTTCCCCCCCATGGGATGCTGGGATGGAGAGTGCTGTGGCTGCATCATCCAAAGCTTTTGACAAGTGGCCGTCACTGAGGGACGAACCCCTCCACCACCACCCGCCTCCATCCCAGGAGTGCTGCATGACTGACAGGGCCTCCAGTGGATCCCCACCCCTCCATCAGGCTTCTGCTCATCCTCTGTAAAAAAAAAAATATTATCCAACTTACTTCATTCACACTTTGTCTGTCCCCAGATCCGTTGATTTAAAACAAGACTTTATTTCGCTGCGTTCTGTACTTCCAGCTCGACTTTGAACGCCGGCAGACTCTCCCTCTCACAGTAACCTCGCTGTGACAATCCCACTGAAACCGATAGGCTTTTCAGAGAGGGAATGAGAAATTGGTTATCGGCACTGACTGAAGTGACCCATTTATTTATTTTATTTTTTTCCCCTTTTTATCCAGCAAGCGTTTAAATCACTGAGCCAATTCCCTGCCTTTCTGGCCCATTTCATTCATCCCCTCTTCATGGGCGCTTCAGAGCCTCCTAAACTATGCAGAAGTGTTTCTGTAGGCATGTCTTATTACTGGTGTGTGTGTGTGTGTGTGTGTGTGTGTGTGTGTGTGTGTGTGCATGCTGCAGACTGAATATCTTTTGGACCTTATGCAGTGGTAGAAGAGGTGATAATAAGGTGATCCATGGTTTTTGACACCTATAGAGTTCCTTACAGACATACAGTGTCACAACTCCATCTGGCTGGTCCAGCTGTTTCCTGTGTGTGTGTGTGTGTGTGTGTGTGTGTGTGTGTGTGTGTGTGTGTGTGTGTGTGTGTAAGTCTGTCTGGCAATATCTCACCCTCACATACCTCAATATTCTCATAATTTCATAGACATAAATTTATCTTATCTCAGACCGGGGTTCCATAAAAACAGTTATATTAAAAAGAAGTAAACGTATTCTTCACTCCTGTCAGGAGAATCATCCACAAACACTCTCATTCTCAGGGGAAAGCAGAGAAGTTACAGCTGCTAAAAACAATAGGATCCAGCTGTGAATAAAACATACAGTATCCACCACTAAAAATGCATATTAATAATAAACAAAGGTATTACATTAAGAGTATTCCAGCTGAAATTGCAGATTGATTGACCTCCGTGATCCAAACTGCATCCGATTCCATTGTTGCTTTGCAGCCAGTCATCAAGCATCAGATTTCAAAGCTAAGTCTTCCACAAATGAACACACATCAACATGCACAACTAAGAATTTCAACTACACAGCATGTGTGTAAAATGTAAGAATCAAGAAAATAAAGATAAAGCTCTACTGAGGCGTCAGAAGAGTCATTTCAGAGTATTAACAACATGAAAATATACCAAAAAAAAATGTTGCCACTGTATTAGCTGCACATGTACACTGTAATCCTACAAACAGCCCTGCACCGTTATGCTATGACGATTGTTATGATCCACCCACTCTAATTGAATCATGTAGCAAAACAGAGGTTGTAAAATGGCCAGAAACATGGCACAACCTACAGGCGATGGCAGGTTTAGCTAACTGATATAAACATTGTTTATTGACCAAAAACCAGACAATCAAATTTTTCCCAAAAAGCATTTCAGTTTACAGCCACTGCTGGCGAAGAGGTGTATAATCCGAGGAACTCAGACACCAGTAATATCAGCTTCCTTGGTTTTCTCGCAGGCTGCAGCTACAAGTTCATTAAAGTTCAACCTTCATCCAATCAGGCGAAAGAGGGCGAGAGTGGCGGCGTCCCTTTCTCTCCTGGCCGCCGCCGCCATTGTGTTTACAGGCAACAACCTCTCTCTGTCTGTCTGAAAGTTTATGTATAGCGCTGTATAAGACTCCATTCTGTTCAGAACTTACAGAAAACAAATATTTGAATTTACAATAAGAAACTTGGCGTCTGCAGTCTGTAACAGTCCTCGGCAGAACTCTGTCAGGTGGACGGGGTTAACGATATTTAATCACTCGTAAAAACCAACATGGCATGAAAGTGTTCACCTCCTTCCAGCGTGTGCTGTTGCTCAGCGTGTGTGTCTGAATCTGAGGCTGTTTGCTGTTTGCTGTTTGCTGTGTGAATGAAAGTGGTTAGCTAACGTTAGCACAGCTGGAGGCGGGAACAGCGGGAGTGTGTCGGCCCTGCCAGACCTCACGGTGAGGCCAAGACAAGGAGAGGACGCACAGTCAGACACGCTGAGGCTTACATTTGTCTTGTTACCTCTGTTTTGTCCCTCTATCCACTGGCCTGTTGTTTTCAGACTCAAAAACTTTAAAAATAAATAAATAAATAAAACCGGTCTCTGGAGTGGCTAAATCTGAAAATGCCAGCTTTGCACTTCAGTGTGGGAGCGATGAGCTTTTGGAAAACAAAGACAGCGGCCTGCTCAGTCATGTCTGGGTGCTGTGTGGCTGTAGAGTCAAGAAGACAACTGTGTGTTGTGTATGTGTTTGTTGTTGCCCTCAGTTTCTACACTGCATTTTAAATCAGCTAGTGAAAAGCTGTTCGAGTAACTAATAAAACCTTTAACCAAAGAGCAATAAAGCATATTGAGTTCATTTTAATGTATTTCAAATCAAGTCAAAGGAACGCCTCGTGGTAGTACTACAAGCGTGTGCGTGTGCTCGCGTGCGCAGACACGCAGCGCTCAACACTCAGCGTGTGGCAGAAAATGGCAGACTGCTGTCCGCACACTGAGCGCTGGCGTGCAGATCTGGCCTCAAACACGGCTCGAACACAACCAGCTGCTGAGATGTTTCACTTTGCACAGCAGCGGTTTCCGTGGACGCCAGCGAACACTAAACTACAGCCGACCGGTTCCTCTTTTATGAGGGTGTGAGTGTGAGGCAGCCAGGTGGAGTACGGAGAAGACAGCTGGTGGAGCAGCTCCCAGGTCGCTAAGTCATAGTCAACAGCAAATGCAAAATGCACACTATCACAACCTGTATTCAAATATCACACAGTTCCATTTGAATAACATTTAGCTAATACTTCAAGCTTGTCAACAGACAACAGTTCGCTCCTGGTTAAAGGGAAACGTCTACACTGAGATTAAGTGGAGAAATCGCTGTAAAAAAGTTGTTTGCTCCTGCGGAGTCTGTCAGCTTAAACTCAGTATTTTTCAGTTCATAGTAGCTTTGGCAAAAGTGTAGCTAAACACACTGATACCAGCAGAGCTCCAGAGGCTGGAGACAGCAACAGCATCGTAGGAAGAAGACACGTTTTCAGACAAATTTTGACAAATTAGAGACTCAAGCATCCTGATCGAGCTTACAGATTGTGAAGAAGCGGATCACGTTGCACGGATAGTACTAAACTAAATTTCTAAAATACTTTTCAAGAGCTCTCGTTACAAATTGCTTCAGTGCAGGGAGAGAGGAAAGAGAGGAAACAAGAGGAAGTGTACAAGCCACACAACATGAAGTTACAAGATCAAACCCAAACCGAAGCAAACAAGTGAGCTTTTAGACGTTCTGTAAAACTCTTTTCCTTCTGCTGCAAAAATTAGTCATCACCATCTAAAACATAACTGACGTGAATTCAAGCTGACCACTTCCGTCATTCTCCAAAAGGAAGTGCCTTTAATGGATTTGGAGAGAAATATATAAAAAAAACACCACTTTGCAGCGCAGATGAAGATAAAAACCAAATACACATCATATGTATCTCAGATATTTGACACACGTCTCCCACAGTCTTACATGAGTAATCTGTTTGCCTGTTGGTTTACCTGCCTCCCTGTGAGTCAGTCATGTGCTAATCCAGCAGTTTGCATCTGTATTTCTGTGGGAGTCTATCCACATTAAGCCCCAATCCTCAGCGCTCCATCTGAGCTCAGCGCCGGTCTATTGATCCAGATGCTTATCCGCAGCGTCTTACATAAGAAGACCTGACCGCCATTATTATTACAGATTCCTGCATTCGAGCAGGATTTCTGACAGGAAGGAATTTCTTCTGGACAAGTCGCATTATTGTTGTTCTGTGACTAATATTTCATGCACGCATATGATCAAACCTGCGGTCAAGTGTTTAGAAGGTGTATAAACACAAATGTTTAATGTTGTCTTCAGCTGAAATTATTGTACTAAAGTGCTCACCCAAAAAAACAGTGATCAACTGAAAATAAATCATAATTAACTGCAATCAATTAACAGTTTAAGCTGTTAGTCACCAGCCTGTGACAGAATTAATTTCACCTTGTGTGTGTGTGTGTGTGTGTGTGTGTGTGTGTGTGTGAGAGAGAGAGATCGTGATTGTGATGCTATCACAGTGACAAAATCTGTCCACAGAGAAAACATATAAGCACCTGCCAAAGTCCTCGAAGCTGTGTCACCCTGTAGGTGTCTCCAGGACCACATTTTGCCATGCACACACACACACACACACACACACACACACACACACAGACTCACCAGGTGAAAACAATAGCAGCCATACTGCCGCAGCTGGTAATGAAAATAATCCAGTCGCGGCCTCAGTTTAAATCGAGAGCAACAGCTCATCCAATTGAATCACTCTGCATCTGAAGCTGGTGAGACTCTGTTGCTGTGACACAAACACACACTCACACACCCACACACACACACACACACACAAGGAGGGGAGGGGTTGCACAGGGCCACACAGGTAATAAGAACCAAGAATCCTAATGAAGTGAAGTGCCTCTCCATCCCCTGTCAGGAGGAGGATGGACGGATGCGAGGGGAGGGAGGTGGGAGCGCTGGAGGATCGGTGGAGGCTGAACAT
Source organism: Seriola lalandi dorsalis (assembly GCF_002814215.2). Classification (NCBI taxonomy): domain Eukaryota; kingdom Metazoa; phylum Chordata; class Actinopteri; order Carangiformes; family Carangidae; genus Seriola; species Seriola lalandi. Next base: position 258,389 of record NW_019524798.1, read on the forward strand.
TAACTGCTACTAGAAGGATTAGTTTACTAAATGGCTGAGGTAGGATGCAAATTAAGGAGGTGAGGAGGGACGAGGAGGAAATCAGAGAGGGCTGAGCAGGGAAAGGGGGAGGAGGAGGACTGAAAAGGAAAAAAAAACAGCAGTAGGGGAGTAGAGGAACACCTGGGTGGGGCAGCGACGGGATCTGAGGATTTTTGCTCGTAACGCAGCCTCAAAGAAAACTCTCGCTGACAACATGAGCATTTGCTTCTGCATCAGGGGAAACTGATGGTTCCACTGGAGAAAAGGTTAACTGAAGGTAGACATCGTATCTAGTAGTCTTTGCATTAATTGTGTTCAGTGCGGAACTTGCTCTTGTTGATTTGAATGTCCTTCAAAACCAAACGTCTTCACCACAGAGAAAAAAACGTACAAATCAAGTACGAGGGTCTAAAACCTGCATCTTTAACTTCAAGAGGAGGGAACTCGACTCACATCCAAGTCTGTTTACAGGTCTTGGGGGGTACGACTGCATATGTGAGAAAAACATTGTATAAAGTCTGTTGTGGTTTGGGAGGGAGCTGTGTGAAGTCTGATAAACTGCCTCAAGTCAGGGGCTGGGGCTGAGGACTACAAGTTTGCAAATGAAAAAAGAAAAGAAATCTGGAGCTGTGGAGTTTAACGGAAGTGAGCTGCTACCGACATAACACACCCAAAATGTGCTGCGTTGATTTTGATTACTTTTCTTTTTAAAACCGATCATGAGTCTGAGAAAACATTATAGCAGTGCAACACAAAACTGACAAGAAGCGCGACACACGGGGAAGTGTCCGTTTTAAATCTAAAGCACAGAAAATAAAGTGGATCTGGGACACCCTGTTGGATTAGGATAAGAACAAACAAACAAAAAAAACAAAAAAAAATGAGGACATCCTAATCTGTACGATTAAATGAAACAAGCCTTTCCTGTTTTTAAGCACAACTTCCAACCCTAGATGAATGACAGCATGAGCATTGACGATGAGGGTAACTGTATAGGAATGCAGAGGCACCTGGGTGATTTGAATTCTAAATTAGGAGAAAAGGTTGTAAAATGAAAAAAGAAAAAGAAAAACAGCTTCCAGCTTTTTCCATCCCCGCAAACAGACGCTGAAGAGTTTCTTCAAAGGCAACGTTCGACATTACCATTTTCTCCCTCTAAGACACATTCCCTCATGAACGCACACACACACACACACACATACACACATACACACACACAAACCCTCCCACCCACCTCTCAATGTTTCCCATCAGCCACTGAAATGTGGGTTAATGAGGCACCACCCGGGGGCACTGTCAGCAACACCTTCACTACCAGTCTCATCAGAGGGAGGGGAGACGAGGGAGTGGGTGGGGATCTGCGAGACACTGAGCACGGGCAACATCAAAGGTGCGAGTGTGGAAGAGCGCAGTTAATTATACAGAATGACTGTGGTATGTGTATGAACTACAAGTCTCCGGGGAGGCGAATAGAGTTGTACAGCAGAGACGGTTTACTACAGCAGCTGAGAGCTCGGCGCTGCGGGGATCTGGAACTGGTTATTTTCAGACACAGTGTTAAAAATAAAATGGACTTATTGTTGAGGCAGTTTTAAAGGACGAATTCAGGCAAGAACAAGAGCACTGGTTGGAAAAGAAAAAGAAAAGAAAGAAGCATCCTCCTCATCAGACCACAGCAGGGGCACAGTGAGGGTCCTGGCTCAACTCTTTTTTGTTTTGCAAAGGAAATTGATTTTAATTCAGTTTACTCTGCGATTTTTGAGACAGAGAATAAAATGATTGCTGCCACGCCTTTCCAGAGTTGGAAAATCCTTATCTCATAGTATAAATCTCACAGTAAACCTCACGATTCATGGATCTACAAGGAAGATCATATTTCAGTTTTCCACTTGTGAAAGAAAAGAAAGAAAGAGCACGTCGCTACCTAGAATGTTGCCATTCTCGGTACAGAGCAGTTAGTCACAGATATGGTTGGGCATAAATATTCTAATATTAATTTATTGCATTGGTATTTAAATTTCAAAATCAGTATGCAAAGCCCTGTTTGTCTGTCTGTTTGTTTGTTTGCCTCTTATCTCGTTTCGTCTGTGCATCACTGCGCCGCAGCAAACAAGCTAAAGCTGGGTCTATGCTCGGAGTTAGCAACATGTTCATAGACGGCAGGAGGCGATTCATCTTGGTGTTAGCGTTCTTTCATTCACTCCAGATGTGTGCAACTGAGAAGACGCCTGCGACCATCTTCAACTTGGTTAAAGGTACAAAGTGGAGTTTTTGGCCACTGGTGGCAGTATAGAGCAAAGTCTTTCAGATAGCACGCAGGAGAGACCAGTCACTTCCTGCTGTTGATCTCAGGCTACTCCGCTGATTGACTGTTAGCCGCCGTAATGCTCCAAGACACATAGTAATACATTCTTTAGTGTGATGCAGTTTGTTTAACCTTGAAATTTCACTAAAGGTCTTTTTAAGCTTTTAGCGTCCAACCTCTACTGCACACGCTCATTTACTTTAGATTAACATATGAGTATATGTAAGTGTGTCTCTGTCTGCGTTTCATATGTTTCTATAGTGACTGTATTTTTGTTTTAACTGTGCAAACCAATCAGCGAATAAAATAAATGAATAACGTGATGAAGACTGCTGGCAAATCAGCTTCCTTGTAAATAAATATGATAAGAAATAAATTAAAACAGTTAAAAGAATATATATTCAATATGTTTGTTAGATCTCGAGTATAAACACAATGTGTTTTTTTGAATAACACAATGAATCTAAAACAGAAAATTCGATTTGTTTACAAGAAAACTCCGCAAGGCGCCTTTAAACGTCACCAGCTAACTGTGTCAAGTCTGACATCGCTGCACTGTGAAGTTCAATTCCTTTACACAAGGTTAAACAACAAGTCACTTGTTATTGTGGCAGTAAAGAGCACCTACAAATCAACCTGCTCTGTCATGTCCTTCTTCTTCTTCTTCTTCTTCTTCTTATATGGTTCCAGGTCATCTCGGTCTCATTCATATTTCATGTGTTGGGAGCCAGAAATGTTGCCGATGAATTATACAGGCAGCAGATGACCTGAGAGCAAACACCTTGCTTCTTTTGCATGAGGTTTTCCATGAGCGGCGCAGCAGATCTGCACTTGTTCAGAGAGGACAAAAGAGGGAGTCTTCTCCGCTCGGGAGAGATGGTTCAAAGGCGGCAATTCATGCAAATGATTGACCGGAGCTATCATGTGATATGAGGCCTTGTAATGAAGATAAAGTGCTCCGGGAAGACTGGCGCTTTGAAGTGACACAAGGAGGGTCTGACACTGTGGAGTTATTGTGCTTGATCAGCTTGTTATTTTAAATTTTCTTCAGGTTTATTGTATTATTCATTTATCTTATTGATGTTTGGTCCGACGAGGAGGATTTCGTCTTTTGTGCCACGGTGTCATTGTGACTGAGAATATGCTTTTATTCTGACCTGCCTTACCGATGCAGTGTGCCTGTGTTTAAGCACCAAGTATTGATTGTCAGTTCCAAAAGTCTTGTTTATTTATTCCTTGATCAGATGTTTCTTCATTTAAATCATAATTGTGTTCATTTTATACAGTAATTTATTCGAGCAATGTTCTTGCACAGCTGCTTTTGCAAAGATAATGATGTATTTGAGAATAAAGGCCCAATAAAAAAAATAACCAAACAAATAACTTCTCTGTAGAGAACCATGTTTAAACGTCTTCTTAGTAAAAATAAAATCTCTCTGCGTTAATTGATCACTTTTCTGATGGGAAAACAGTCGGCAAATATTCTGATGAATCTTTTGAGTCATTAGTCAAGAAAACATACCAGAAGTTTCCTAGTTTCACCTTCTCAGTGTCTTTGTCCCGTGACACTGTATAAATAAACCAAACCACTAACTGATTAATTAAGAAAATAATCAGCAGATAATTAATAATGAAAATGATCTAGTTGCAGCCTTATGTTTTAGTATTGGAGCCAACACTCAGCTATGTCAACTTTTGTGTTGACATAGGCACCAAACCACTTCAAATGATACCCAGGTCCAGTTCCATGTATGTGAGAGATGCACATACACACAAATGCACACTCACACACACTCACACACACTCTCCAACACACATAATATCTGTGATCAATATTACACACAATCGAAGTCTGCATGTCAGTGGCTCATGTTTAATTGATGAAGCAGCAAGCCATGTAATTACCCAGAGATCACAGAGGAAAACAAGCCTTGATAAAAAAAAAAGAAAGGAATAATCTCAATAACAGTGTGTGTGTGTGTGTGTGTGTGTGTGTGTGTGTGTGTATGTGTGTGTATGAGTGTGTTTGAGAGCGTGTGTGCGTGTGTGTGTTTCACCCAATCAGCACCGTGGCTTTCTATCACGCCACAGCCAGCCTCTCCTATCAACCGATGGAGGGTTATGGATCTCACTCAGCTTGGTGGCTGCATCTATAACAACTGCTACACACTAACCTTTACAGCGACAGGTAGATACACACACACACACACACACACACACACACACACACATACATACAAACACCTTGCAGACACCAGATCAAACTATACATCTCTTTTAACTGCCACTATCCAGGCTGCACTGTGGTGATAACAATCCCATGAGACAGTTTAAAATTCTTGATCTTCAAACAGGATGTTTGATGAACAAGTTTATGAAGCTCCGACTTTCCCCTCTGAGGAGCAGAAATGAAGCGCTCCCATCATCACTGCTCATCTGTGCCACACGATGAATGAGCGAAAAAGAGAGACTCATCCCAGAAGAGAGGCTGACATATACAGACAGAATGTGATATAATGAGTAATCTCTACATTTAGCTTTGTGTAACGCTGGGAGGAAAGCTAAGGCACACTGTTGGCATTTAACTGACACAGAGAAATAACAAGTGCGTGTTTTCAGCATGAGGCCACTCGCCTGAGGCTGAGCGCTCTGATGCACCGTTTCAAATCAAAAGAACAGCCTCCATATTCTCTGTCTCTTAAAGCTTTAGAAATCGTCTCAGATCCACATCAGGCCACAAAGAAAACTGAGACGTACCACGCCAAATGTCAGCCTGTTTTTTTCTGTCCTTCCACTTTCTACATTAATCATTCATTCATCATCTTCTTTAGTTTTCTTCAATGTAGAGTTTCCAGAATTAGAGGGAGACTGAGTCTATTCTGTTTTACTTATCAAGATCCTCAGTGTTCCTCAAAATAGAAACACAGGAGTCTCCTGGAGAATTTAACAAGTAATATAGGTTTATGTTGTTCTTAATTCTTTCAACTTCATTTCTGAGATCGAAGGTGTTTTTCTGTTTATTTGCCATGTCGAAAGACTAAATACTACAATACCCATGAGCATCAGCCAGGAAGAAGCTCGTCAGACGCACAAATCTGAGCTGTGGCAAATTCAAAATGTGATGTCCTTCAAACTTGGGACACAACATGGGACCAAGTCCATCACAAACTGACCCATTATGCTCTGCCATCGGATGTTTTTTTTTTAAAAAGAAATGAAACTTGGGATTCGTAGTTGATGTCTCTCCTTCAGCTTTTATGTGCACAAGCTTGTACCTTTGATTTTTTTAATGGAAGGCACCAGGGATTTTCTAAATCTAAATGTTCATCTTTTGTACTGAAGATTCAACCAGGAGAGTTCAATGTGCTTCCAAGCCATAGATGTAATCCAACCATCAGTAACTACTGGTGTTTATGCATAAAATGAGCAAGACTTTTACTTCTGGATCTCCTGACTGATGCCCAAAACAACTGCTCCCACCTCACACCTTTATTTCGGTGCATTCTCAGCGCTTCTTTGTCAAAATAAATCTTATTTCCACAGTGAACTTGCCGGCTTTGTCATGTTTGAAATGTTATGACTGATGTTTTCTTTTCATGTTTGTGAATACACTCAGTTGCCAGTTTGTAAAGCACAGCTAGCCATAGTTTAATTTTATTATTACCTATGAAAACAATATGTGTTTTTCACACATCAGCCACAAAAGACCAAACAGCTGAAGTGTTGTGATGTTGTACGTCTGGCTCTAATTACTTCCCAAGGCCAGTGTTTGTGCTAAAACCACAGTGCAAAGCAACAAAAAAAACCCACAACACCATCAACTATCGTGGCAGATACAGTCGCCGAGAAGATGCAATATGACAGTAGTCAGGTTCAACCGAAGGTCTGCGAGAACCAAAGCACACTCAGTTATCTGAACTCGTGTCTCTTTCAGTTTGGTAACCTAAACACACACCCACGCACACACACAGACACACACACAGACACACACACACACACAAAACACACACACACACACATGCACGCCCCCAGGGTGTTTTCCTGTGTCTGTTGTCATTTCTGCAGGGGATCATAATGACATCAGCATCAGCAACACCTACATCAACAACACATCAACAGTCTGCTCACATTCATATCCATATGCTCACACACATACTCACACACACACACACACAATCTCTCTCGCTCTCTCTCTCTCTCTCTCTCTCTCTCTCTCTCACACACACACACACACACAGTCTGACCTCATTCCTACAATCTGTCTCTTAGGACAAAAAGAAAGAGGTAGATCAGGAGAGGAAAAAAAAAAAAAAAAGCGATATCAGGTGCAGTGAAGGGAAGCAACGCGTGCAGAGACGAATTCAGCCGAGGAGGAGAAAGGGAGTGGAAGAGGAATACATGATAAAGGCCTGACAGGACAGAGGAGGGGGAGAGTTAAAGGTGATTGGAGAGAGGGATAAGCAGAGAAAGAGATAGACGGGGTAGATAGAGGTATCATTGTCGTCTCAGGAGTGGCGTTAATAAACAAAAGGAGGCTAATAAGGCAGGAGAGGATTTGCTGGGCAGCAGATGGCTACGTGAGTCACTCCAACAACCAGGAATGAAGGGAGACAGGGAGATAAGAGAGGGTGAGGGTGGACGGAGAAGAGAGAAATGGAGACTGACGATGGAGGCAGAGAGAAAGAAAGAGAGAGAAAAAGAGAAAAAACCTTCATGTATCCCATCAAAGCCCTTCTCCCTCTCCAGCCTGTCACTAAAGAAACCAGTAAATAGATTCTGCTGTTTTTATTTAGCCGCTGGGTCACATGCAGCTGCTCGGGATGTATGCTCCCCCCTCACAAATAAAATTGAATAAAAAGAAGAAAATTTCACTGATGTCTCGCTGTTCCTAGAAACTGAAGGGCCTCTTTTCAAAATAAGAGACCTCAGCTCGAGACGAGAGTTGACTTGAAAGTTTCAAACGAGACTGTGCTCGCACAGAAATTAGACCATTTGTTGTTTGTTCTAATAGAGAAAACATTCATGTTTGCAACCCAGAAAATCTCAGTGAGAGAGGTGAAATCTGCGTGAATCCACCCTGGAAGCTTTTCTTTGTTACGTTTCGACTCTGCACAGGTTTTCAGGCGAAAACCTCAGGCAGGTTTCCAAAAACCAAACACCAATAAAAAGCTTTCAGCCCCTGAAAAAAATTCATCAACACCCAAAAACTTCCATCTAATCCATTTCAGTAGGGGAGTGTGTGGGTGTGGTTTGACCTGATGTGACAGTGCTGGCAATACAAGCAGACAACACCACAACTGTCCCCGGGTTTTGATTCAAATAGAATCCAATGATATTTTTTATATCAAACATGTAATGGGTTTTAGAGGTCACTGATGAACAATGTTGTCCGGGTGAAGGGGAGGTCAGATTAGAAAATGCTCACAGAGGTTGTTTTGGAAAGCTACGACAAATCTGAAGCCTGTTGAGCCGCGAAGATGACCCCGAAACAGAAAACACATTCTTGTCTGTTGTATGTGTTGCAGGCCTGTAGGCTTCAACAGAGGTAACTACACCTTAAAGGTCCCATATTGTATTAAGTGAGATTTATATGTCTTTTTTGATTATAAAGCAGGTCTAGGTTCTATATTAATACTGTGAAAGTATCAAAGCGATCAGTCCACAGAAAAATACACACAGCCTGTATTCAGAAACTTAGCCTTAAAACGAGCCGTCAGGACTTCTGTACCTTTGTGATGTCACAACAAAGCAGTCACCACTCTTAGCCATGCACCAATCCCGGGCTATCCAGATCCACCACCCAACCCCAAATATATCTTCTTATGGATATCAAAACTTCAAATAAAACACAGGAAAAGTGTAAAATATGGGACCTTTAACCACACCTTACTTTAATTTTACCCAACTGTTGCATTTTTTGTGTAATTAGACTTTAAAATATTAAATATGTGTTTTTTTTACTGAGAAAGGAATAAAATAAAAATGACTACAATCTGAAGCCAATTGTTTTTACATTCAGCCACGTGTTCTCCTTTCTCTGGATCAATGCTGCCCCTTGACCTTGCTGAGGGGGAGTCAGTGTTTTCCAAAAGCCTTTCTTGTCAGCTCATTGTCAGCTTTAACAAGGATCCATCAGAGATACATCATGGCCTGGTATCGACTGACTGGCCTCCTAAGGACGCCTACAAGGATCCGTATCTGCTGAAGGCATTCTGGATGTCATCGTATGACTCACACCTTCTCACAACAGAGGGAGAGAAAGAGGAGGAGGAGGGAGTGAAATAAAAGCAGGGAGAGGAAAGCTGGAGCAGCCCCTCTTCTTTATCCTCCAGAAGCCAAGGACAAGCTTGTAATTGGCTTACACTGTATGGGAGGAGAGATTTTCAGATGACAGCAGAGGCAGGGAAGCATCGAGGGAGAAGGGGGGTAGGGAAAGCAGGGGATAGAAGAAGAAGGGATGAGAGTGATGAAAGGGTAGAGCTGGAGGGATGTGATGATTAGGAGCACGGAGGAAGATAGAGAGGGCGGCAGATAGGAGAGGGGATGGGTGGGCGCTGGGTTTGGCAATGAGGAGCGATGGAGGGCCATCGATCGACTGTCACCACAGTTTACAGGGACCCGACTAACAAGCATCAACACGAAAGGTTGGAGGAACTCTGGAGAATATGTGAGTGTGCATGTGTGCAAGTGTAATATACCACATCTCACGATTGTGTGCATCTTCTTTAGTGTATCATCAGGTTTATCTTTTCCTTTCCGAGTGTGAAATGTCTAAACGTAAACAGTTCAGTCTACTCAGTCTACGAACTTTGTTTGGATCAGGAAAACAAAATGAGCAATGATTGGGGGTTTGGATCTTTCTGAGCAAGTTCTGTGGCAAGTTTAAAACCACAAGTAGAAACCCCCGTCTCTAAACTCTCGCTACCACAGAAGAAGACAAAAACGAAGTAGAGGAAAACACAAAGAATACGAGGAAGAAGATTAAGGAGAGATACCGTCACATTACTCACACACTGTGTTTGCTCTGAGCCATCAAAACGTACCACAAAACCTGACATCGCACAGTTGCTGCCACTTTCTATTCTGCCCAACGCAAAACAGAGGTCAGGACGCTCCGGGATCAGCTGACATGTTTCTGCAGGAGGACTCCAAACAATTGTTGCTAGAGAAGAATGCCTCATTTTGACTGAAATGTTCCAAAGGACAAACTGAAAAGCCATCTAATTAGACACAAAGAAGACAGCCAGCCACACTAGACTGTATCTTTTTATCAATGGCAGATGGAAATTCCTAATTACTAACCCCGGGAATCCTTTTGCATATCCCAACCGGTGGGTACAGAGATGATTAGCCTCGCGTGAACCTCCTAAAGCCCCTAGTCCAAACCTCCCCTCCCACTCCCCAGCATCAATATCTCTATGCAAACCTGCCTGTGTCAACTCAATTTATTTTCCAATTTCCCACAGGGTGAAAGAGTGCCTCTCACTCTCTCTCCCTGTCTGCCATCCATCACTCTACAACTCTCTAATTTCTGTCCCTCTCTTTTTCTCTCTGTCTCGCCTCTCGTCTCTTGTTTGTCCGTTTCCCTCTCAGCTAAAAATTTCAGCGCTAACGTGGCGTGCTGTCCTCCTCCTCCTCAACTCGCTGGTCCACAAGGAGCAGACTGGAGGAAACTGTTTACATAAGTGCTGAAACAAAAGCACTTATACAGGCAAATAATAGAACAGGGGATTGACAGAAAATTAGGCAGACGACACTTCAAACAAAAGTGATAAAAGCATTCAAAGTGCCACCAATCAATATTTTTATACCAATCAGTCAAATGATTAATGTTCAAGGCATCGCTCTGGAAACCACAGAAAGTTATAACCAACTCTGGAGCCTTTTAGCCACTTTTAGCTTAGCATAGTTTTGGTTTATGTCATAACTTCATCTTCATCAGCAGTAGACACAAAGCTCTGATAAACTCAGTGTTTACTATACCTGCCCAAAACCATACAGTCATGGCAAGCAGACAGGTTTAGCAAGTTGCTGGTGAATAAAGAAAAGCATTTAACAGCTAAAAAGCCAGATATTCTTCTGAGGAGGTGTCGCAGACTAAAAAGGAAAAGGGAGCGTTGGACGTAAATTCACCAGGTTCAGGTTCATCACATTAGCCAAACTTTATCAGCACATAAAATAAAATAAATTGAGCTGCGTGATTTTTTTTTTCAGGTTGTTTCATTTGAAGTCAATCAGCAAGAATATCAAATATTCTCTGGTTCGACTTTCTCATATGTGAGGATGTTTATTAATATCATACCAAATTTAATTCAGTTGAGTTTTGGATTGTGAAAAAAAAAAAACATCACCTTGGATTTTCATTATTTGTGGATGAACATCTTTCATTCATTTCTTACATTTATAAACTAAACTATTTACTGATTCGTCATATTCGATATGAGCTTTTATAACACACTATAAGCAGCTGTAATTGTTTGTATCCCCTCCTGTGAGGTATCCATAAGTGAAGGTTGCTGTGTAAATAGATAAACGATGACAATAGAGTAAAACACAGGTGTTTATAAAATGATATAAAATGTCTTTATTGAATAAATGTTGACAAATACTGTTCATTGGCAAACAGTTTCATGAGCCCTTATAGCTGTTTACAACTCATTACAGTGTTATAAACCATCCATTAAATGTTTATATTCTGCTTACAAATGTGAAATAGTGGGTTAAAGTAAAGTGCTGACTCTCTTCTTCAGTCATTTTCTACTCATATACATGAATATTGGCAAGATATTGTCAATAGTATCATCATATTGATTCCAACCATATCAGTCATCCCTGGCTGCACCTCTAGTTTACATATGAGGCCACAGACCGGTTGATATTCATGCTGCTCTGTGAACGGCCAACAACACACACAAGCACAAACACAAGGGGCTGGCCGGCTGCAGAGGAGTACACTATCGACCAACCAGGAATTTATCAGCCACAACAATTAATCTTGTGGGAGGCGGGTAGCGACTCTGTGAGTGTGTGTGTGTGTGTGTTTGTGAATCTCTAAATGTGCCTCTGAGGGAGAAATGGGGCGAGACTACAAGATCATATTGGAGATATCATTCCTGCTGACCGCCCCTGACACACACTCACAGACAGACAGACAGATAGACAGACAGACAGACAGACAGTCAGACAGACAGACAGACCACATGCAAATACAGACACACAAGATTTTAGAGGGTCAGTCAGGCATGAGGAGAAGCTCCTCACATTCCCTCTACCTGCAGATCATATAACATTTTCAGAGATGGTTGAGCATCCAGACCAGACTGGATCTATCCATCCTGCTTTTCTTCTTGGAGATACTTTCACCTTTTGAGTTATAACTATGGTTCAAGTCAGCTTACAAAGAACACGCTTGATATGCAGTATGAAGATCTGAATAAGCAAACAGTACAGGGAGGGTTGTAAAACTGAGCTGCACTGTCAAAGGAGCCTAAAAGAGCTATCTGTGTCAATGCAAAGCGTCACATTACACCTGCTGTCATCCCCCTGACTTCCCTCCATACAAGGCTACATGAATTATTGAGCAATCCCTGCTTTGTCAACTACAACACCGCCGATTGAGCGGAATAAATACTCAACCTGCTTACGCCATTCATAAAATGACAATATCCATGCACGCAAAAGGTTGTTTCCAAGACGGAACAGGGAGTAACCCGAGTACAATGATGCTGTTATAAAAGAAAGCATGATGTTAAAGAGAATCCATGCAGTCCTGTCACTCACAAAGCCGAGCACATGCTTCCTCTTCATCTCTAGTTTTTTCCAACCACCGGCAACAACTGTCTCCACTCTGCAGCTCTGTCTACCGGAGAGGCAGAGCTCCCGGTGCTACAAACTCCTCACCACAAGAAGATAAAGGGCAGGAATATTCGCAGCTTTGTGTACTCACCTTTGTCATGAGGCCAGTGTATGTTTGGTGGTCGGCGTGTGTTATGAGCTCCGCGGCGCAGCAGGCAGCCTCTCCTCTCCGTCTCGCTCCCACCGCGAGCTGGAGTAGAGTGCGCGCGTGTGTGTGTGTGAGAGAGAGAGAGAGAGAGAGAGAAAGAGAGAGCGAGAGAGCGTGTGTGTGTGTGTGTGTGTGTGTGAGTAGGAGCCCTCTCACTGGCTATTGTTACAGGGAAGGGAGCCAAACTGAGCATGCTCCAACATGAACAGCCCTTGTGGTTGGCATGGAAACCGGGAAGCGGCTGTTGTGTTTGAGTTGTGAGGTGCTTTCTGTTATGCGCACGAACTCACACACGCACACACACACACGCACACACACACACACACACACACACACACACACACAGCAAAGTGCAGGCAGGTGCTGCTGCTCTATCATCGTCCTGGCCACGTTTCGACACTTGATTAATCCTTAATTCTCCCTCATTTTATTCCCTTTACTCAGAATGAAGCTGACAGCTGCTCTCTCAGCCGATGACCTGAATCACATACACAAGTTCACAAGGTGTCCTGGATAAAAGTAACCAACCACAGGCCAGAGTTCTCAGTAAAACACCTGATTTTTTAAATCTGGTAAAACCCCAAATGTGACAAATAACAACAGAATCAGTGACATGAACGTATCATAAGAAAACTCTGATGGAGATATTGTGTCTAAATGAATGATTACAAGCTACACAGATGAGTCAGAGTGAGAGACCTTGCAGCTCTTTTCCGATGAGTACATTTTATGCTTTCATTACCAAGTCAACAGTCGAGAGATGACAGGAAATAAGGGCAGAGAGAGTTGAAGAATGACATGCAACAAAGCCCCCCATGGGCGCCGCCTTATCCTGGGCCTCCACAGAGTTCCAGTGAGAAGTCTTTCATGGAAGAATATCTACTTTTAATTGGTACCACTGTTGTAAGTCAGTCTTACTGGATGTAACGAAGCATGTAACATAACTTTAACATAACTTTCCAGAACGGTCTGTCCTGATTCATAATTTACTGGGCAGCGCACTGGCGCAAATTAAAGTAGAAATAAAGTATGTGGATACGCTGCCAGAATTATATCTTAAGTAAGGCTGATGACGACACGTTGGAAAATGTATCTTTTTAGGAGCATCAATTTAGTGTGTTATTCTAATGCACCAGATAAAAAAACGTGTATATGCATATACAAGGCTATTCTTTAATTCTTATAGTAGAGTTTCTGTCTGGGTTGTTGCCAAGTTCTAACAGAGATCTTTAAACAAATAAGAACTTATATTTTTGAGGATATTATAGATTTTAAAAAATAACTCAATAGGATGAGCGAATAGTTAAACTATTTTCCAGTCCTTTTCTAGTCCTCACAAGGAAAACGATTATTAAAGTCAAATCCCCCAAAAACAACATGTGCCTACGTCCACAACAAAGCCCTATAGTGGCTGAAGGAAGCAAAGGAGGAAGTAGTAGGATGTATGTGAAAAAAAAAGACCAATATTTATTACCCACCATCCATGTTGGTTTCTTTTAACCATGTCTTTCCTTAACTTTCACCAAGTGGTTATTGTTGTAACCATGACAACAAATGCCCCTCAACTTTAAGTGAAACCATGATATTCCCCATCCTAACCAAGTTGGTTTTGTGCCTAAACCTATAACGAAACCTCAACCATGGTGCTGTCGCATCATATAACATGATGTCACCGTGTCAATAGAGGCATCAGGTCAGACTGAGCTGCTGTGTGTCATTCTGGACATCCAGCATTCAGTATTTTGTTGTTTAATTTGGATGACTAGTTGTGAATATCATGAGTATCACGTCAATACTGATATAATACAATAATAACTACTATAATAAATTGATCTGGCCTTTATTTACATTACAGATGTGAGTGTTATTGACTGTGAAGGGCTGCATTATGCAGTAGAGTAGAATCTCATTAGAAGAAGAAGCAAATAATTGACACCAATCAATATGAATTATGAAAATGAATGGATTAGTAGGTATTCCTGTATCACCACACAGCACTTGTCCTCACATACTACCAGCGTGGGTTTAAAAATGAATCTGCATCTCAATAAAATCCCATTTTCCTCATTAATATGCAGATTTATTTACACAGCAGGAAGCTCAAAATCTAATCGGATCATGTGCTCTGTCAGAGGAGCATGTGTCATAACAGGCTGCGCATCAAACATCATGCATGAACAGTGAGTAAGTGCGTTACAGAATTAAGCCGAGGCCCTGCTATCAGAGTATGTGTCCAATGCTTCAGTTTGCCATTTGCTTGCCATATGCAGAGAGACTCCGGGGGCATCCCACAAACACAACTTCCTGTGGGAATAACAGTCACGAAAGGCACCATGCAGGCATCAGCCAGACGGCTCTTGGCATGTTTGTGTCCATGAAACAGAGTACAACACAGAGCTCCAGTTGCCTTATTGCCAGAATTACACCGAAGCCTTCTTTCTTTCCTTCCCCACATCCATACGCACTAAAAACACCGCGTCCTTCACTTTGCTTACTTTACCCTGACAGCAAGAACAAGTGACAGAGCGAGAGAGCAGCGAGATATGAGGCGTTAGTGGAGCCATTATCAGCGGTCAATGCAGCCCACTCGCAGTAGGGGGTGCGTTCACTAAGCACCTGCTGTTCTGCATCACAAGGCTTTCCTGCCCTCAACAGAAGGACAGTAAAAACGTCCAAGGCTGTTAACGTGTTTATTCAGTGTTTAACAGCTCCATCGCACATCAAAAAAAATCTATATGGCGACCACAGGAGGGCATTAATCTGAGGATGGAGGTGGGTCTGTGAGTTTATGTTTATTAAGTATATGAGTATACAGTAATATAAAGTGTGCAATCATTGCCAAACTGTTGAAATCCACGTTTACAATCAATATTGACCATTTGAATTTTACTGCACACGGTGGCTGCTCTTGACTTGTCGTCTCCATGACGCTACCAGGCAATCAGCACAGACTCCAGGAAGTCACTTTACATGACAGTGAAGCTGCTTTCACTGAACTCCACAACAGTCTGACAAAATGCATATAATGACTTAAATAAATTAGTCGCAGCTAACATATTAGCGAACTGCTGCCTAGTTGCACTCCTTTAAGCTCTGGTTTGGTCTCGCCAACTCAAATATCTGGATTTTTTGGCTGCTAAATGTTCTGTTTTCCGCACCAGCTGGTCTCTGACGGCCAGTCTGCTGTGTGGGCTGAGCAGCCAGTGTACAGTGGGTTTATCAGAGCTTGTTTGCTGATGACAGCTACCTGCCGCTCCTGGAAACAGCAGAATCCACACACTCTACAACCAAAACAATGAGCTAAAAGAGGCTAAAAAAGCTCCACAGAGGTGCAAAACCTGTGACTATGACTGACACCATTATTGGATCCATTGTTATATAAGTCTACTGTATGCAGACTATTTATAGTTGGCTGTCTTGGTGTAATGTGCTCTGGCTTTGCTCTAACTTGTGCAGATAATGCGCACTGTCATTTCTGGTTTGAAAGCCCAGACATGTTTGTGTAGAAGCCAAAAAGAAGAAGCCTTCACTGCAGGGTGTATATATGAGTGTGTGTGTGTGTGTGTGTGTGTGTGTGTGTGTGTGTGTGTGTGTGTGTGTGTGTGTGTCTGTCTGTTGTGTTGAGGTTGGCCCTGTCCTGTTATCAGACCCATACAGAGGTGTAGGTTTTACTGACACCAAGGGTTGAGATGAGATGTATCCACTGAGCTGTCCTGCTCCGCCCGGCGACACATGGCTAGATAATTTATGAGGGCTTCACCATTGGTTCAATAATTCATAGGGCCCTCGCTCTGACGTTGGTGAGTCACGGACAAGCCTTTTACTGAGAAACGAAGGAGAGGGAGTAAGACACAACGAGAGAGAGAGAGACATTTGTGGGGTGCAAACTCAATAAGAACTTGCCACACCATTACTTTCTGAGGCCTGTTAAATATAGCACAGCCTCCATGACTCAGGGGAGGAGCCGCGAGACGAGATGAAGGAGGGTGAAGCCAGCTTTTAGTGATGAGTAAGTAACCGTGGGAGCCATGAAAGCATGAAGCAGCCTACTGAAGCAGAGGGCTTTCCTGAACCAGTAAACACAGCAGGAAGTAAAGACAAGACAGGCTTCACTCATGTCATTTGTCCACAATATTACACACACACACACACACACACACACAGATGAGGCCTAATAGAGTGTGTGCACAGGCAGTGTGTTCACACAATCCACACCTCAGTGCTGCACAATAGCTGTTACTGTTAGCTTTACTAGAGAGGAACGATGCATTGTTGTTGACCCCCTTGGCTGGATGGAAATGTTTACATATCTAAGGGGGGAGGAGTGTGTTAATACAGGACAACGCAAATAATGTCCTCTGCCAACGCGTTCATCCGGCGCTTGATTACTTGGCAACCACGGGGGCATTGTGGGGGACAGTGTAGTCCTTTGATGCCTGACAATCGATAGAGTGATGGGCGACTGGTGGGAGGTTGATGGAGGGTACAATGCACAAAGGAACGCGGTGACACACATACAGGAAAGTAGCCACAGGCTTGACACACTGAACTATATTTAAATAATCAACTGGGTCTTTGTCCACTGACATTAAGGTAAACTTGGGTAAATTTGGTCAATCAGAATGAGTTCTACGTTCTGTAATATTGTGTTTTTTTTTCTATACATCACGTCTGGTGTAGACGTTTGCAAACACATCAATAAAGTGTTGTGCATTTCTGTCTAGTCTGCCTCCCTTTATTCTATAGTGCGAGAAGGGGAGGTGTGTAATAAAGTGTGACTAAATACACTTCAACCACTTGACTTGCTGATTTCATATTTAGTGGTTGCGTTTACACTTGGGTGCATTTCAGTTTTTTTCTTGATTGTTTTATGTCATTGTGCCTGAAGATCAACATAATGATAAGTTGTATTAAGTGATTTACAGGTGACTAATGAAAATCTCTCTGACAGAATATATTAGCAACTATTAAATGCACTGTTGTGAAATGTTGTACGGACATACATCGATCCCAGACAATGAGTTTGAATGACCTCTGTAAATCCTCGAGCACAACTACGAGGTTGAAATCTGTGGTTTTGAACGAAAAGACTTGACAGCTATTGGATGAATGTCTGTAGACTCTGGTTGCTTTGTGATAAGCTCCTCTACTCTGCCGTTACAGTAGGATATTTGTATCAACACAAACATATTTTGACCAAAAGTACTGAAGAGACGGGGATGCGGCAGGGGAAGTGGCCCACATTCTTCTGCAAAAACTGCTGCCTCATTCACTGATGACGTGTGTGTGTTTGTCTGTCTGTGTGTGTGTGTGTGTGTGTGCAAAACCCACATCCCTGGGAATACAGTCTGCTAGATATACTAACATCTATGGTTGCATCTAATGGGTATTTTTTGTTACCAATTACCAATTATGTTTCATTTAATGGTTCAATTCAGAAAATGTCAGATACAATAAAAATCAAAATGTCCTTCACATTTTCCCACATGTCGAGACGATGAGACGTTCAGTTCACGGTAAAACAAGAGAAAAGCAGCGAATCCTCACACCGAGTGATTGATGAATGATTTCAACAACTAGTTAATCACCAAACCTGCTAGTTTTCTGTTGTTCAACAATGATGCTTTTCTGCACTGCTGACAAAAATACCAATACCCATATCAAAATCTGGGCCTCCTATTATAGGTCCATCAATCGGTGCTAAAACATGTTTGTATTGGGGTGCTCTGCGGTGCAGGCTTGTTGTGATGATCTGCTCTGCTCAGCAACAGCCAAATATGCTGGTGCTAGTGTGTGTGAGTGTGTGTGTGTGTGTGTGTGTGTGTGTGTGTGTGTGTGTGTGTGTGTGTGTGATTTTATTGATTGGACCAGGCTAGGAACAGGTGACCGGCCTGGAAAAGGGGAAATAAATGGAAGACAGGGCCGCACATAACCATCATGACCCATTAACCTCATTCATTATTTAATTTTCCATCCGCTCTCAGTAGGTCTGATAGGAAAGAGGGGCTGCTGCACAACTCCATTAAAGTGGCATTTACATGTCAGATGTTACGTAAAGAAAACTCGATGACCCGTATTCTCAGATGTGTCTGTGAATGAATATGTCAGCATACAGTGTGTGTGTGTGTGTGTGTGTGTGTGTAAATGTGCGTGAGTGTGTACACATGTTCCCTCCTGAGCTCTGTATTGGCTGATTTAAATCCCCCATGTGTAGAAGGGGGCCTGCTATCATAATCAGCATGCCTGCAGCCACACAGTACACTGAATGAACCCTGGCCCTCCTGATGGGAAGCCTTGAAATCCAATTTTCCTGTCAATCTACCCGTCTCTGCAGTGTGCCATACAGTCCTGCTCAAAGCTGGATCACTTTGTACCCCATCCACATGTCTCTCTCATCAGCCGGCCTTGATTGGTCTCCTCCAGATGATACCACAGATCTGGTTAGCACGACTGATGTAATGCAGGATTATGCTGTTGGAGGCTAATATCGTTTTCATCATCATTTCCAACTTGAATATGCACTAAACTGGCTCCCCGGCTGAAATATCGCCACAGGAGAAGGAGAGATGGGCGCTTCCTTCAAAATGTTAAACAGTTCTATCCTACTTCACGTGATGGCGCCTCTTTCTGCCAAGAGGCATCAGCATGTATCTGAATCTGAAGTATTAGCCAAATAGGAAATTGGCAAGCTGCAGCACAGAAATGTGACCGAGTTTCATTATCGAATGGAAAACTCTCTTAATATTCAACCTACATTAATCGACAATAAAGACATGATCGTTTCCACATGGACGTCTCCGTGCAACGCATCCGCATCTGTGCAGTGGACTGGATGTATTGAATCGCCAGAACAGAGAGGAAAGCAGAAGAAATGTTGGCTGGATTATTTTGGGTAGAGGGAAGATTAGCCTCTGAAACACAGAGATCAATGTTATTCCTCTTCTCCGGAGAGGCGGCGGCTCATAAAGACTCTGAGCTGCGTGGGAGGCAGAAATAAAAACACATTAGCCATCAGAATTCAACCGCGGCAATCTTCATAGTAATAGTAGGAAGCCTGGGCGTACTGCAGAAAATTCAGCATTTACACATCAATAGAGAGGGCTGGCTGAGATGTATTATAATGCAGAATATTCAGACAGTGGGCGAGGCTTTTTGAATCTCAATGACACTGTACTCGGGCCGAATGAAGGCAACAAGCGCTGGCTGTGAACTGCTGAAGGGGGTTGTTCTGCATGAGGACGAGGCCCATGTCTGCACCAAACACAGTTGTGCTGAAGGGTGCGACATTATGTAACGCCGGTGACATAACCAAGGGTCCAAGGAAAGAGCGGGAAGCCACACAAGGTCGCTGCCCTTTGAATAACGGCACGTGGAAAAGCCATTAGAGGAGACCTCGGGCTATCTCTGGATCTAAAGGTACACCCAGCAGTGACGCAGCTGCCATAAAAAAAAAGGAGCTTCTAATGTTAAACACAGAAAGAAATGAAGACACTGTGGGAAAAGCTGTTGTTTATGTAAGTGTACAAAAAGTACGGATTTCGCAAGGAAGTTAAACCGTAGGAATCAACGTGCCAGCCAGGCTGCGTAATGAGTGTGTGTGTGTGACAGCTGTAAATCATGTCTGTGATATTAAAAACAGGTGTGCAGTGTTTACGTCTCAGATAACCTAAACTAGTCTTCCTAGATTGTATTTCATATCATCTCACTAGTAACTGATGTATAATTTTTCCAGTAAATAAAGACAAATGTAATGACACATGTATGTTGTATCATGACAGCAGCAGGAAATAAGAAATGAATTGGAGAGGATTATTATTGGTTTTTAAATTATTATTAATCAAAGCGCACTTTAAATGACATAACTGAACTGCAGCAGTGAGACCACAGGCAGCCAGGAAGTCTTCTGTCAGACTCTCATACATGAACAAATCTGACAAGCCCCAAAGCTCCCAAGTGGCAATTTTAGCCTACAGATATTAACAGTTTGGCATTTATAGGTGTCAAGTGTCATGGCCAGTGTGGCCAGACTGTAAGAGCCCAATCACAATCTAGGAAATCTTCATTTAGGAAAGGGTTCATAAGCTCAAAACCACAATTACAATAATGAAAAATTTCTAATTGACTATAATATACAATATGAACGGAATAAAATAAAAGTCTTTTAAATACAGAATAAATGTTAAAAGTTTTCACTCATGTGAACAGATGTAAGGTTTTGCATTTAGTACATAATAATCGAAATAGGAAAAAACTGTTTCAACGTAAACAGCATTTGGTTTGGTCAGTCATCAGTTATCATTCATTGCATGTCAAGCTGAACAGCACCAATCTCAATGGTTAAACTTGGATGAGAGAAGGGATCAATTTATTGAAATATATCCTGACTTATTGTCAGTGGAAATCAGTCAGATGCCACAAAAAATAGTCCAAATGATCATCATCTCTTCAACATAATCTCTCCGACATTTTAAAATTATTTCACTATTTTGTAAGTATTTCACTACTTTAAATAAGGTGTTACAGCCCGATATGGAAACACTGGTCGTATGGGAGCTGGTGTCATCCTATCACCATCTCCAGCTGCTGGGTCAAGTCAGGTCAAGTCAAGTCTACGAGTTTGTAGTGCTGAACCATGTCAGTAGCTGGATCTTGACTAATTTCTAACAAGACTAGGTCAAAACCTGGTATATCCCAGGACCGGACAGTCTCAGTGAATCGAACTTTGCTTCAAACGCGCTACGTCGGCAACACTGCAGGCTATAAACTCCCCCCTAATGGAAACTGGTTGCACTAATTCATTTTGATCACTCAGTCAGTCAGCAACATTCGCAAAATTGTGGTTCATCCAAAAAAGACAAGATCAGTAAAGGATATTTTCATCTGGATTTAAAGGGCCCAACAGTTCTTGTTCCTGCTGCAAGAAAATGTTGATCACTGCTTCTAAAAGGATCCAATCAAGTCCAGTTTTCTGAAGCCTGAAATTACACATTTGTCTCAGAGGGCTTTACAGTACTCTACATATGATTCTTCCTTACACACATCTTTAAACCCTTAAACCCCACAGCATCTTGTGGTAATAGAGCAGCACTGTTTCTATTTCAGCACTTCATGGCGGAGAGACACAGAGGGAGAGACAGGAAGAGGAGGGAGGATGTACAGACCAGTAGTTTAATCCAGTTTTTACCAACCAAATTGCTAAAGGCAAAGCAGTTACACTGGAAGTCAGTGCAGGGACTTCAGCCTCTTGAACCAGTCTGTTTCCCTCAGGACGCTGCTGATCAACTAACCAACCTTTTTGCCGCTTTCAGGATAATCCCTCCTCCTGGTAAAAAGGTGCTCTGACCTGAATCCTAATGGTCCGGTGGAAGGTTTTGAAGGTAAACAAATGCAGAACACACACACACACACACACACAAACACAACAAGCAGAGGCCGTCTTCAAGCTGTCAGGTGGAGCAGCGCAGAGGTTTTCAGTCTCATTAACATTCTGCATCTGGCTTCACATCACACACAAACACACACACACACACACACACACACACACACACACACACACAAGCACACATCTCCTCTGAGAGAGAGAAATATATTTTGCCAATGCCTATTCTGTACGGACTGGAAACCCTGAGAGAACAATACCTCACTGTGTGCAGCGAACGTTTCTTGCTCTTTAAGAAAAACACTCACAGGCAAAAATCCACTCAGTCATAATTCCATTTTTGCTATTTTTTTATATTGTGGAACAGAAACTAATGGTTAATTACTGCAGGGGTAGCCACTGGGATCTGGTGAGTGATTCTTGTTGTCAGAGGAGATTAAAAAAAAAATCACTACAGTCTGAATCTGTTACAGTTTCATAGCTGAGAGCAGTGAGACAGAGATAGCATCATATCAGGTGATAACGTAGAACTGCAGAGGAAGAAGAAGAAGAAGAGCTGGGTGAAACTCTAACTGAACCTGTCACAGTATGAGATCTTCAGTGCTTTATAAAATATATTCTTCAATGGATTTTACTGTTATAAAACCGCTCATATGGCATCATGGTGATACCTGAATCCGAAGTTTAAAAAATGATGGTCATTTTATCTGCTGTGGTTGTTTTATGTCTCAGTGTGGTTACGTAATGCCCTGAGGTTTTGGTTCATCTGAGCAAATTCCATCAACCACATTGAATTGTTAAAAAACAAGGACAGAATCTAAAAGAGAAATCACGTTTTTAAACTTGTTAAAATTTCCATATGATGTTTTTTATATAACACAAAATATATCGTGAGTGAAATAAGCAGTCAGCGCTATGACTGCGTAGTTCCACCTTGGAACTGCAGTGAACCAATGACAGTCTCATAAAAACGGATTCAGACAGCCAGGGATTCATACGCCATGTAACCTAAGAAACCAATCCCGACAAGGGGCGGGGCAAAACAAACCCGAAACCTCGTCAGTACAGAGAATGAGAGTTTGAAATTGGCAACACCGCCGCTGCCGTTCTGATACGTCTCCTAGTCAACGATTTGGGTGCACAACAAACTCCTCACTCCTCGACAAAGTCGTGAGTCTGGGTCTGACTGAGGCTGAGTCGCTCCGATGTTTCCTCCACTACCCATCTTGATACGCTCTGCTCTTTCACCTGTCAACCTGGGGCCTATCACCTGAGGGGTGAATGTAAAACAGAGATAACAAAAATAAAACTCCTGACCGCTTCAATGGGGGAAAGACAGAATCTGTTTTTTCTTTCTAATGTAAAGTGACCGTTCTCTACTTTCTCTTCACTGTTGCCTTGAAGAAGAATCAGACAGACATGCGTCATGTGGAATTAGTGGTGGGAGATACAGGTGAAATCTTTCATATGGAATCTGACATTGCAGGAACAGATAGATCTTTACCAATTTAGTGAATTAAATATCTGACAAATCAAGGTGCTTCATCACATTGATATGAAAAAAATTATAAATTCATCATTGCCATAAAGCAGCACTGCTCACAATGTGCAAAACATTCTCTAATTTACAGTATAAACTGTTCAGTAACATCTCTTCCAGTTGACAAATTTCTGTTCTCTTATGACATCTATTGTCTTATCACCCAAGCCTAGTGTGAAACTGTTCACTTCAAACTATCTCCTCCACTTCAGCACCCATCTCTGTGCATCTCTACTGCAGCAACAATGACATAATCCCTCTCTGGCTTCCCACCATTGCAATATATGATCAATCTGGCGACACCTTTTGAATCCTTGTCTCCACAGTTCTTAGTAAAAAAAAAAAGAAAAAAGAAAATTGCCCCTGCCCCACTTGAGATGGATAAAATAGAAAACGATAGGTTTAACACAAGTGTTAATGGGGAGTCTGCACACTTTATCTCCAGCTGAGCCTCGTTTTTTCCTCTTCAGTGGGTAAAAAGAAAGAAGCAATGAACAGAACTCGTACAAATGAAACTTTGGACAGAGTGGAACAGACAGGAACATTAGAGCGTGGAGCGTAGAGAGAGAAAAGGAGAAAAAGAGGTGGGGAAGATGAGAGCCAGGTTACAAATGGTTGTTAGGAATGAAGGTTGGGTGGAGTGAGAACAGCTTGAGCTCTGCCTGCACCTTTACTCATGGTTACACTTGATGATGGGTGGAGAGGTCACACATTGAGGGAGCCTTCACTCTGCCACAGGCTGTCAGCGAGGTCGCGCTTTGAGAAAAATGACTGCTCTGACAGGAAGCTGCTGCTGATGGCTGAGGTAACGTTAAAGGCTTTTGTCTGACTTATTAGAAACGCCTTATGCTTCACACGCAAGAACTGCAACGCCAGATTTCCAGGTGATGCTAGAGTTAAGAGGGATGTAGGAAGCAGCAAAGACTATTATCATTATTAGACTGAAAAAGCTCTTTCATGGTGATGTATAAAGGCAATATGAAACAATCTATGCTATAAAAGAATAGGTTCAATTAAAGAAACAGAAACATGATGCATTTCTGAAAATTGTACTTTTTTTTGGTTTGTTTTCTTCTTCTGGTTTGTGAAAATGATTAAACAGTTTACACTGTACTTTAAACTGGCTTTTCTATTTACCATCGATTACGACACACAGTTGCAGGTTCTGTACTATTATATGCTAATACTACCAGGCTAATAAACCTGAATAGATTATGCAGGCTAATCCAGATAATATTATTATGGGATGAGGGCTGCATTAGAGAAGGAACACGCAGACGTCTCTCATGCAGACATTAGAAATGAATGAACAGCAAGTAAACCACAGCAAATGACACGTCTCTCATGTAAATTACTGAATATATTAGGTTTTGGAAAACCAAATGCCGCAGAGAACACAGCAAATAACTTCTACAGAATGGAAATGATCAGGGTGTGCAGCTTCAATCAGGTTTCTCAGCATTTCTATAGCCTCAATTTTAAGTATTTACATTCATTTACTGTATTTATGTACGTTTGTTAGCCTTTCTTGTTTGTTGCCCTTACAAGGAGGTTGTGAAATTCATGTTTTCATATGTGAAATTAGATATTTTATATGTGAACTATCTGTGCCGGTATATGACTTCTTCACAAGCGAAATGTTGTTTGGTCCGTGAATCTATCACATGTGAAGTGGTGATAAACGTGTGAAACATGTGTCACGAACATCACATTTTCTGTGAGTACAACACAATAAAACGTCGTAAAGATTCTTAAATACAATGAACTAATGGATTGCAAATGTAAATGCATTAAATCATAATGCTCCTCAGAGTGACATTATTTGTATTGTATTATCGAATTTATTACTAATGCATGAAGGTCGAAGCAGTATTTCCCAAGTGTCGCTGGTCAGGAGGAGTTCATCTCACCTACTTAACACAATGTTTAGCAGTTTAATCCATTGAACAATTCAATGTATCTAATTAGAAGATATTACAATTTGGCTGTAAAACCCTAATTAGTAACTAAAGCTCTCAAATAAATGGGGTAAAAAGAACAATGTTTGCCTCTAAAGTGCAGTCGAGGTATAAAGTAGCAGACAACGGGAGTAATGAAGTATAAGTACCAAAAATTGAAATTGTATTTAAGTAGTTTGAGTTTGAGTTTCCACGGCTGAGCACAGCCCAGCTTTACAGTAGACTGAACCCAAACATACCCAAGCAGGCTTGACAGCAATATTATGATTTAATTCTAATAAGCACAGTCTGGGGTTGCTGAGAGTGTGTTGTTTATCTCACAGAAACATGAAATTCCAAACTCATTATATCAACCAAATCTCTGCTCGCTCTCTCTGCATATCAAGGCGAGGAGAATCAACCCCCAAGGTTGAGAAGCTCACGGATAGTATCAGAGTCTGATACACTGTCAGTGTCCTTCACAGCACTGCTGCATGTGTGTGTGTGTGTGTGTGTGTGTGTGTGTGTGTGTGTGTGTGTGTGTGTGTTTATTTGAAGAGCCCTCACAGCCGACCGGCCTCGTCAGACTGACGGAGCATGGATGCTAAACGCTTGTATTAGCATTTTATCAAGCGACCTTCCTGCTCTCCAGTCTGTCTCGTAAAAAAACTGATTTCTCTTTCACCCCCGCCCTCGCTTTCCCTCAGTGAAGACACAGCAAGTCGCTCTACATGACCCAAACTGTTCAGATCACTCTCACAATATTAACCGCGTCTCCAAGACTGTGCGGCCATATTTTGATGGTGTGCACATGCAGCATAAAAGGGTATAATTAACTGTTTCACCTCCAGCAGCAGCGTTTCTCGATGGTCTCTCTGAAGCAGTTTAATGTTGCCACAGCTGCCTGGTTCTTAATTACTCCACTGGTAATTAGTGGTTGTCCACAACTGGGATAGGGACTTTAGACTGTCATCCACCCACAATGCCCTTTGTTGATTGTGTTTTCTGGTAAAATGGGGAGGATGGGTGACACACACACTCACACACGCGCACGCACACGCACACACACACACACACACACCGTCAGGCATGCTGCCTTCATGTGGCTGTGCATGCAGCTGTGACTGATGTTCTAACAGGACACGAGGGGATGAGTTACAGTTTATCCTGCAGGCAGGACACGAGAACAAAGGAGGTTCTCAGGGGACAACAGAGTTCAGTGTGCGAGCTTTGACGATGTTTGGCTGCCTGAAACACACTCCCATTGTCATATATTTGACCATTTTTGCCTCAAATTCCAAAACAAGATGACTTCAACAGCCTCGATATCAGAGATGTCTTCTCCAGTGCATTATCTGGGCCAGATTTTTCTTTTCTTTTTTTTTTTTTATGAAGGTATAATCACTGCGCTCTTTAATCAAGGTGGCATTCCTCTCATCAAGGCTGAGTGTCTTCTGGCTGAGGTCAACAGCAAAGAAGAGGGTACATCTGTCTAGACTCTGTTCTGCTTTTTACTATTTTAAAAATGTTATATAACCGACTCAAGCCAAGCCATGAGATTTGCACCTCAGAAGACTCAAGTCAACAAAAGCTGCTGGAACCGGTTATACTGCGCATGATAGGGCTGGGTGATACGGTTGTAATCAGCGTACCTGCTTATCCAGTGGAAGGTCACGGGTTCTGAAGCCTATCCGACCGTAAAATGGGTGAGAATCAGGCTACAACCAGGACAGATCGCCAGTCTATCGTAGGGCTGACACAGACAATCACTCACACTCAGATTCACTCAGAAGTAACCACTGCACTTCCATCGTGGTTGAAAATATTATCAAAATGTAATCGATGTTGAGCGTGAGCTTTTTTTTCTCCAGACGGAGCTAACCCAGTTATCATTATGTAACCGCAGTTCCATACTTCGGTCACGTAGTGACAACAAGACTGTGAGATGCAGTTGAAAGCTCCAGAAATAAAGTAGGAGATATTTCTCTGGTATTACAATATATATCACAATATGGCAAATGTATTTTAACACATGTGAAATAACCAAACGTTTATTCAATGAACTATGGCCCAGTGTGAAACTTGAAATCACTAATTTGGACATCTGATCGTCACAATATGATGTCACTCTTGCTTTGATTTATCAGCTTAAAGACACTCAACTCAAAATGCAAGTGTGTGTTTTATGATCAGTTTGTTGGACAGTGCCAAGCAAGCACATAAGCTACATTATTAATATCAATTAGCACAAGCATTGAAATCCATGCAATCCATACAACAGTAATCATATTTCAAATATACAATGTAGTTATGTAAACCACTTTAATTTTCTAGACACTCGTGTCCGGTGCAAAAAGCAGCTCATAACATACAACCTGAGTCCTTTAATGACCACAGTAATGACTATTACTGTGCAGCTTAGTAATTGGAAGTCAATGGACTAAAAAAACACCTGAACTCTGCCAATAAGTTAATGGAAGGTAATTATACTCTGTCCAGTCAAGCTGATCTTGCTCCAAAACAAAACCAGTACGTTACTATGCCTGTCTCAAGTGTATACATTAGCACTGGAGGGCCCCGGGGCCCTTAGTATACCTCTCATGCATTTCTGCTGGCTTAGCCTGACAGATCGACCTGTCTCGTTAAATCTAGTCCTATTGACTCTGTGTTTAACTGGCTGTGTGTGTGTGTGTGTGTGTGTGTGTGCGTGTGTGTGTGCGTGTAGCTTGCAGGAAGCTATAAGAGTCTGCAGGTCCACTAGCTTGACCTTTTATCACATCACCTCACTGATTAAATCCATGTTGAGCTCAGGTAGGGAGCGACACAGCAACACTGTGAAGGGAAATCTATGATGTTCTACGATGCGCCGTCTCTCACTCAGTTAAACATTAGTCCGTCACGCTCACAGAAAAAGTGAAAGACAAAGGCGCTGAGAGCGAGTTGATTTTAAATTTGCAAACATATTTCTGCAAACACTTCTACTACAGAACTCATCAGAGCTGTAGTTTGGATTTTAGATTTTTTTTTTTCCTTCAGCTTCCCCGTGATGTTTAAAGTCTACTTCACTCCACATTACAGGGAATATAATTCTACATTACCCTGGTGAGGGAATAATGGACCTAAACTTAATTTAATTCAATTTTTTATTTCATTATTACAAAATAATTTTATGTCATTTTTTGTATGTTTAATTAAATTGTAGTCAAATTTTATTTAAAAAATATGAAAATGAGTGTAGTTCATGTGTATTGGTAAAATGTAAACTCCTCCTCAGCAGCAGGCTGCATCAACTGCTCTTAAGTTTCAACTTAGCCTAGTTACATAAGTGTTTACAAAGGGGAGATTAATGCATCACAATACATGCATGCATTACATGGGGATTAGTTGTTTGTAACTGTATACACCTACTTACTCTCAAAGTGAACCAGCTGACAAAGCTAGTGTGTATTAGCTTGCTAATACACAACCCATTTAGAGTGAAGGCATTTCTTCAGTTTTAATAGTGCGGCCCACTGCAGTGCAGTCACTTGTTTGAAAAGAGCTTCGAAGAACTTGGGAAGGATTTTACAGACAAATGGGTTTATGAAGAGCTGACGCAGCCCATCCAGGTTAAAACTAAAACTCCCGGGAACAATACAGACGACAATCACAGCTCTACAGGCCTGTGACCAACACCCCAAATATCCCCGATAATTGTGTGTAGTAGTTGTACACAAATCCATCAGTTCATTTAAATTCACCAGCACACAAGAACGGGCCTTGGTTTAACTCCTCCACACATGATGGAGAAGAAAATGGAAAAGACACTTACAATTAGAGTTTCCTAGCAAAACTAATCCAACACTCAAGAATTTGATTCTTCTTAATGAGCCAATCATTTCTGCTTAAAACCAGACACATCAAACATTATGCAAGCGAAGCACTAATACGTGTCCTGTGTCTTCGAGAGAGCACCCGTGACAATTTAAATGGTTTTCCAGTCATGTGACTAGTCAGTCATCTTAGGAAAAAGAAAACCACTCCAACTAAGTCGGTTTCCATCAACTATTCATGTGCAGCAAGCCTGAGGTCCATTATACAGTATTTTCCATTCCTACGAAAACAAAAAAATTGCTGCTAGCGCAAATAACACAGTTTTACTGTATTCATTAACATTATCTGATTGCAGTCTGGAAATCAGCCAGCTTTCCCATCAGCCCTAGAGGCATTTCCAGTCATGGCTTGGATGCATCTGCTTTCTGAGGCCTGAAATGTTGCACTAGAGGACTCCCAGGAGCATCCAAGAGACTGCAGGAACTCCCCCAGGGAAATAAGGAGTAACTGCACTGTCTTACTATTTCATTTACTAAATGGGATCACACAGAGGGAACAGAACATGAAGACTAATACAGTCATCTTTCTAATGCTGCGTGGTGTTAGACTCTCCCATCTTGGGTATAAATCATATGTACAGACAGAAATCCCCTCAGCTGGGTTTCCCTCAGAAGATTCTTACACCATGGTTATACTCCTCCATGTGAGTGTATAGGACTGCCTCACACTGAGGACAGTGTTCAGGCTGTCGGGACAATTCCCAAAGGTGGTGAGAGTTCAGCCTCGCAGCTGTTTCCTTCCTTTGATTCAGGTAATGATGTTAAGTTCTTGAGTGCAGGAGTCAGACCATCATTCGTGATGCAGCCTGAGCTTTGCACCACAGAAACCAATTAAGACCAGTTCTAAATTGAATTAGTAAATTATTTGATTAGTTGATCAAAATAAATTTAATAAAGTGAGATTTGGATAATGTAAATCCTTTATAAATATTAAATTACCAAATATTTGCTGGTCAGAGTTTCCCAAATGAGGCAATTTGCTTTTCACAATTTAATATCACTACGGATTTACTTTTCTTTTTTTACCTCCTCTAGCTGTTCTAGAGCTTTCAGTTATATCACACGATGACTCAGTAGATGGAGTGTGGAACTGTAAATGTTCAAATTTGCATTTTCTCAGCACTTTAAAGGTTAAAGGACTTCTCGTCTCTATTGGCTCAAAAGTTGAGACTGAAAGTTGGTCCTTGAGCTTCAAAAACAGTTGTTGACTAAATAAATGCATACAATATTTAGTATTTCATTATTTATCATATAATAGTAGAACATATCTATGTAATATATGATCTTCTATGGCCAATATATCTCAATACCAGACAAAATAAGAACTTTGAAGACACCACTTTGGGTTCCCTTAGGATGTGATGAGCATTTTTGTCTTTAATTAGATTAAATGTTTAATCAATTCTATAAGGGAATTTAAATGAATTACATTATATATTTTTTTTTTAAATAGTTAAATGATACGATATTTGCAGCTCCAATTAAAAACACACAAATTCGCAGCTTCTTCTCAGTTATTCAAACAACAGGAGCTGTGGCAGGTTGCAGAGTGATAACACAGGCTACAACTATATCGTCAAAAACGGTGGAAATCTTAAAGGAAAGTCGCCTATAACAGACTTACATGTAGCCCATGTCTAAGGGCTGCTATGGTAATTTGGGGGGGACAACATTAAGCACATTAGAGTCCGTGTAAAACAGCAGAGGACAACAAACACGCACAAGTCCCGGCAGGAACACTTCAGGTGAATTGCAGCATTGACTGTGAAGCAGAAATACTGGCTGCATCAATCAGGCGTCAGTCACTTACCCGCCCTTTTGATTTTAGAGCAAAAACATCATTTGAGTCATTCGCTCCTGTGTAGGCTACTCACTCAGGGTCACTCTCGGGGCGCCTCCGCCTCCATCACATCACAGAGAAGAAGTCCCGTTTCTGTCTGGATTCTGGATCCAGATCAGATCAGATCGCAGGTTGAACCCCGGCAGCTCCTCAGTGAAGGATGTGAATTGAGTTACAGACCGGGATCCGTGCAGGCTGCACCGGAACGGCGCTGCCATGAAATCACGATTTGGTCGGTCATTTATTTACCGCCCGCCCTCCCCTCGTGCTGCTCTGAGGGGGTTTATTTTACCGGAGGATCTCGGATACACGACCTCGTTCCTTTGCGGGTTTCTCCTTGGGAACTGTGCTGCCTTCGGGTCCTGCTCGTAAATTCAAATTCAACGCTCACAGTTTTAAATGATGGAATACGTCTTTCCTTCTTCACATTTTAATCTTGATAATAACGGAGAACCGGTTTGATTTAAATGCTAAGAAATAAATACAGAAATAAATAAAGTTAAAATAAAATTTACTTTTGATTAGCAAAGCAAAAAATGATATTTGAAATGTTTTACTCAGGTTGTATAACTCCTATCACAAAACGTTATACGAATGAACTGAGAATTAGGGTTATTGTGGCCCTGACATAGGGTTAGGGTTAGGGTTGTTTGAAAACAAAAGGCTCAGAGCCATTACAATAGAGAAGATGAACTCCCTGGCTGATGTTATAAAACCAAAAAGTAATGCATAGGAAAAAAACGTTACATGATATTTTGACTTATACCAACTCCATATACCAGATCTTAGATCATAAAGGATTGTGTTTAAATACATTTGCAGCAAAATGTTCAGACCCAGAAACATAGGAAATAGCACTTATGATGTTATAGGTGTGTAATTTTGAGAAGTGTGTATATAGAAGGGAATACACATACTGAATGGACACTGCTGGTGTTTTGTAGTGACAGGTAAATTTGGGTGGGGGAGTGACTGGTAGGGATCTGTACATTTTTAGCCCTTGGTGGGTCGTTGATGTTGTGACTGATATTTCCGACAGCAAGTGAAGACAGCACTAGCCATAGGACCAACGCTCTCACTCTGCTCCTGATTGGTCTAGATGAAAAAAGCTGGCTGTGGCCACTCTCAGCCCATATGTCCCCCGCCCCCCCCATCCCACCCCCCAAAGACTCAAAAGGCAGAGAGGCCAGATCATGGTGGTGTTTGCTCTCTATCATTCAGTTTGAGTCAAACCTGAACCTGATGTGTCCTGAGACTTGATTTACACTGAAAATACTCGTCCGGATTAGTAACATATTATTTGTGACATTGTAATAATGATTGTAACAAGAATACCTGACACTATTTAATGCAATGTAATGTATAATTCAACACTCAACACATCATACCTTTGTGAAAGAGATCATTTTTAAAAGGAGCTGATTTTACTCTACTAGTCTCAAGGCTGATATTTGTGGTGTTGTATTGTACTGCATTACTCTGTAAGGTAATAATAAAGACAGAAAACTAAATATTCAACATTTGAATTGACTGCGGTCTAATACACCATTACCACGAAATACAACCTCAACATTTTAAACTGCAGAGGTGAAGCCAGATTGAAGTCACAAAAACGAGGACTTGAGTTACTTGAGCCTTGAAAGTAGAAATAGTCAAGTCTCAAATTCTCAAGAATAGGCAAAAGAAAACTGCGAGGGACCTGAAACTTACTATGAGGTTTAGATTTGACTTGAGATTAATATTAAAACATGTGAATTGTCTTGGAGTTGCCCCAAAAGACTCAATAACAGATGACTGTATAAAGTTATACATTGCACACCACTGTATATCACATAGTAAATGTGCAATCATAAAAAAGCACAATATCTTTGGCTCGCTCCTATTATTTAATAAACTAGAGTATAATGTTAAATTGTAATTAAAATCTCATTATCAAGAGAGATGGCCAAGAAAGCAGCAAAAACATCATTGTTCCAGCAATTTAAACAACACAAACAACAGAAAGACGTTAATAACAGTTAATAATCATAAATAACATTCAGTTAAGATCATTATGATAAGTGGTTCTAAACTGTATTCAAATTTTTTAAAAAGCAATAAATCAAAAGTAAAGGCTTCGAGTGTTATTTCATCATATTCCAATATGTTCACAATTTTTTCTGTTATAAACAATATTCAGATTCCCATATGAACACTGAAGCTGTTTTTTCTTCCTCCTGTTCAAGAGATTTCTTCCTGATGCGCTCTCAGTGGAAGTGATGGGGAATACAGATAGGCAGGGATTCAGATCACTCATTCAGAAAAAGGACTGTGGATTCTCTCCCCCAGTCGTGCATTAGGAGGCATCGCCGACTAACGTTTGAAGTCAGACTTGAACATTTCTGAATCCACCTCTCTAAAATTGACTTGAATTCACAGACAGTAGTTACCTCTGACAATATCAAATCCTTCTGCACATTATCTCAGGAGGATGGGGCGGGGTATTTAAGTTTTGTTGTTGTTTTTTTCCACCAAAATTATTCTTGACAAAAGTTGCGTAACTACATGCATTCATGAGAGCAGTCCACAATAATCAAATAAAGACTATGCAGTATGCACTCTGGAGTCTGTGCTTTTATATAAATTCACACACTAGAAATGTAAAAACTTCAGCCTTGCAAGCTGCTTAGTCTACTTTGGCAGAGTATGTACTTTTCCCCTGCAGACCGGCGCTATCATCTCTGTCACCGCTGCTACTGGATCACAACCGGGGGACTCTCAAATGTAGTGCGACCACAGTATTGTGAATTTGTGGATAGTTGCTTGGAAACAGTAAACCTTACCTCCCACGATCCAAGGGCAACCCCCGCAGTAACTGATACCACAAGAGGACATCCAGTGTTTACCTCCATCCATGGAAACAGACCCCTGCTGGTTTCTTTTCATATGGGATATAGACACAGTGAAACAGGATTCTGGTCCTTTTGCAATCCATCTTAGTCATTTCTCAATCACAGCACCAGCCATTTTAAAATGGGATTCTAATCACACACATAAAAAAAAAGGAATTGAATGCCCAAAATAATTTGGGCTTGATTATTTAACCAAAATCTTTATACTCTGAGTTTTCTTGCAGCTGATGAACTTTACTCTGATTCTTCCTGTGTAAGATAGAGGTCAAAGGTTACAGAGCTGGCTTACTAAGAGCCCCTCGGTCGGTTCAATACCACTCTTTACTCTCTGTTGTTTTCTTTCCTATTTCAGATTATTCCCAGCGTCTCCCAGACCATTTTTCTCCCATCCCGACCACTGCACTTCCTGTCCACCTGCACACATGCACATGCCCACCATCCCTTCATGTGGCGCAGGAGGTAGGAGGAACATGTTGTGGAACTGGTGATTATACACTCGTGTAATCTCATCATTCCACTTGTTTTCGGATGTTGATCCTTTAATGTTTGAAGGCAGCAGAGCATATGGTCTCTGTAAAGTGTGGACAGGACAGGAATTTAAGGCTTAGGAATCATTAACCGTTTAAAGAAAGGAAAAGAGATTATTGTCGCTGCCACAGGGCTCATTGAGCTCAGAGCCCCTGCAGCCTGCGGGACTTGAAACTGCAAGTCAGTAGGTGTTACTGCAGCAGTTCATTAGTCTCTCATTGCCAGATCTTCAGGACCTCCACAGTGTGTTTAGGCTGTTCCAGCTAATTTGGTAATTAGGTTCACAGCTCAGCCCAGTGATGCTGCTAATTTAGTGTAAAAGGTAGTTTGTCACTGTTGGTGCCTGTGGGTTGAGATACTAATATTTGCTCTAGACACTGATATTCATTTTTAATTTATTCTTTTTGATTATTTATAAAGTAATATGTTCAAGGGGTTAACACTAAGTTTTAACACAAGCACCAATAAAAAGACAGAATGCATGAAATAAAAGTATAAAGTATAAATACAAATAAAAAAAGCAAATACAGAAAAGTATCTGTTTTTTTGCATAAGTTTCTGTGCAAAAAACAAACTAATTAAGTTTTTACACACAAAGCTCTCCTGATACATTGACAGTAAACTCAGAAGTTTCTTTGGGTTTGACTGACCTGGTCTGATGAAGCCAAGATTGAACTGTTTTTCAGTTGCTTCAATTCTAAGCATCATGTGTAGAGAAAACCAGACATGATGCTTCTTCTTCCTAGACACAGGATCTGTGGAGCTCAGCCAGAGTGACCATGAGGTTCTTGTTTACCTCTCTTACCATGGTCCATTTCCCCTGAATACTCGGTTTGACCGTGCTGCTAGCTCTAGTTGTTCTAAACTTCTTCCATTTAAGAATTATTAAGGCCACTGTGCTCTTGGGAGCCTTCAATGCAGCAGACACGTTTCTGTAGCCTTCTACAGATTTGTGCTTTGAAACAATCCGGTCTCTGAGCTCTGCAGACAGTTCCTTCTACCTCATGGCTTGGATTTTGCTCTGATATGTATTGTCAGCTGTGAGACCTTATATAGACAGGTGTGTGCCTTTCCAAATTTTCATTGAAAATTGAATATTCATTGAATTTACCACAGATGGACAGTCAAATAAATATATGTATGTTTTTGAATACAATTCTATTATAAAAACACAGTGAATGAGTGTGATAACATTAAAAAGAGACAATTATTAAAAGAAAGTACTAAGAAACCATGTGACATTTGCCCTGAAGCTGCCCTGTCATTACAAAATCTTGATTGACAGACGCTGAACCAATCAGACAAGAGACAGTCCGCTTGACCAATCATAACGTAGAGGAGGCGGGACTTCATGGTACCAATGAGGTGGTCAGTACTCTGCCGTACATGGTTATCGAATAAAACAGAACAGCAGAAAGTTTAA
The DNA here is from genome assembly GCF_002814215.2 of Seriola lalandi dorsalis. NCBI lineage: Eukaryota > Metazoa > Chordata > Actinopteri > Carangiformes > Carangidae > Seriola > Seriola lalandi. The sequence goes on from NW_019524798.1 coordinate 294,128, forward strand.
AGCTCATGAAAGTCTCAGAATGAATGGGACAGCTTACTCCAACTTTGACAATCAAGAACATGTCCTGAAACTGGGAGAGACGTTTGAGAAACACTCCAAAAGTGCCTACCATACAGTGCGATGTAAGTGGGATTTTGAGTCAGTTGGCTGGCTGGCTTTTACAGAAGCTAACCGTAGCATGCTAGTTAGCTTCTTAGCTAAATATCCGAAGGCAGCTGTTTAGCCGCGTCGTCAGTCCGTTTCTATCCGACTGCTGTTGGCACCTTTTAGTAAGATGACAGTTTTCTATGTTTATATTGTCTTCATAAGTTGGTTTACTCTCAACTATTACATCACATTGATACCCCAGCTGTCAAAATGTTAGCTAATGTTAGCATCACGTCAATCTGTACAGTTCCGCTATCTAGTGGTACCGGTAGGCAATTGCAGCACCAATCGCAGCTGTTTGTGTAATATTTACAAATATGTCAGCAATACTGTGGTTAATATTGAGTGTATGTTTTTTTTTTTTTTAATAATATGTTTCATTGTCTTGTTTTCTTTTCTTGCAGATGACTTCAAACCAGCCTCCATTGATACAACATGTGAAGGGGACCTTGAAGTGGGCAAAGGAGAGCAAGTCACTATTACTTTACCCAATTTAGAGGTAGTGTTTGATGCTACAAAGCTTTTCGCCACCATCAATATATGTTGATGTTTGGTTATTGCTGTTTTAACCTCCTAAAATTACTAACATGTCAGTTCTATTATTTCCTCAGACAATCAGAAACCAAGCAGTGCTATCTAGAGCTGTAATGATTAGTTGATTGACAGAAAATCAAAGGCAATGACTTTGATAATTGAATAATCACAACAAAGTTTTTTTTAAGGTAATGTCAATGTAAAAAAGTGCCAAAAAATTAGCTGGCAACAGTTTCTCATATGTGAGTATTTGCTAATTTCCCACTGATCTCTGACAGTAAAATCAAAATATTTGGGTTTTTGATTGTTGCTCAGACAAATTAAGCATTTTGACTTTTCTTAACTTGGGGTTTCAGGGAATAATGATGGGATGGGATGTACATTAAAGAGCAGTAGTTGCAATAGTGTCAGTGTCAATACTGTCCAATACTACTCCCAGAAAAGCAGAGGTCCCAAAAGCAAATCCAAACTTAAAGGAGCCGATACTTCCTAGCAGCCCCTCCCTCACCACACCTGCCATAACCCCATCACAGTTCATCGCAAAGGGCTGTGAAGCTGACCATGAGGCCAAACAAGAAATTATATAAATGAATGAATAAAAAGGAGGTGGGTGAAGGAGTAGGGAGAGTAGATCAGTAATAAATAAAATAACACATATGGTAAAATAGAATAAAATTAAAAAACAAACAACAAAACTGTTTTCAGACTTCATTTTTGGTGACTGGTGAAAAGTCTCTGGGGGAGAGGAGACTCAGACTCATGAATGCTGTATTTCAAAATCCTGGCTACAGCCCTGCCTGTGTTGCTTCTGTTTTTTAGGGTTCAAGTGCTCCAGTAACGGTCTTCAAGGGATCCAAGAGGCCGTACATGAAAGAGTGCATCCTCATTGTGAACCATGATACAGGAGAGTACAGACTGGAAAAACTCAACAGCAACATAGCTGTGAAGAAGACCAGGTGGGTAGAAAAAACTGCTCACAAATTAGATTACTACTGCTCTTTTTTTTTTCAATTCCATATTCCCTCAACAAATTTTTACCATCGTTAGTTTTGTGTGGAGTGTGTGTTGACGTTTTCATTTACCAAACCAGAGTGAAAGTCAAACAGAAAAACAGTTCTTAAGCTTGCCTGAGGGGGGAAAAGTCAACATACTGAAAAAGATAAAACGGGCAGCAATAAAACGGCCTAATGAATGAGAGTTACTGAGGCTGGATTAGTCCATGTAATCTTGTCATGCCCTCCCTAATATATTCACATTAAGGGAGTTGATAGAGACATGCATTGGTTCACATTTTATTTTGCATAAAATTTGTTTTAAACCTGTGCACCATTTTAATAGAAACATTTTACATATTTTTATTTGTGCTGTGCGTGTGTATTCCCAGGGCTGAGGGCAGCAGCAAAATCCATTCTCGCCTGGAGCAACAGACCAGTCGCCTCAGCCAGCAGATGAGGAGTAACAACAACAGCAGCAGCAGCAGCAGCAGCAACAAGACCTCAGCCAGCTCCAAGAGTTCTCCTCCCAAAGAGAAGACATCTCCGGCATCGCCCATGGATGACATTGAGAGAGGTAACATGGTGTCAGGCACAATGTCTTCATCTGTACTGATAATCAGTCAACTTAGTGTGCACTGTTTTCTATAAATGGGGATAATTATCCCACATTTATTCATCCTTGTTTGTGCTCACGCCACTGTGTGCAGAGCTGATGGCAGAGGCCCAGATCATGGACCAGCTGAGCAGCAGCGACAGCTCCTCAGACTCCAACAGCTCCTCGTCCTCCAGCAGTGATGACAGCTCCAGCAGCAGCGACTCTGAAGATGAACGGACTTCTGCGCCGCCACCGCCGGCCCCGGCCCCGGCCCCATCCAACCACAGCATGCCTATCATCAACACCAGCAGTCGCCACCAGGAGAGTGGAGGACTCATGAACACACTCAGTGAGTAGCCATCTTAGCTCCATCTGAGTATGTAAGAGAGCTTATCTTCTTCATGTTTTCCATACTTTCTTATCTTTACATAAGGTTGATACCAGCCACTTGTTCCTAAGTCAAAAATGAGCCAGGAGTTTACAGTTTCAGCACAACTATGAAAGCAGCAGCAACTCAGCTTCACTCTTACTCAACCAGTCACTCTACAAAACATGTTTAAAGATATTAAACAGAGGTTAATATGACATGAAATTTGAAGGTTGTTGCCCTCTACACCAACAAAGTTGTTACGGTATTTCCTCATGATCATTTTAGGTTCAAATGAAATATGTTAAAGTGAGTGAAATTAGTCCAGAGACATGATGTGGTTGGTATAAAAGAAGCATTGAATTATAAGGAACTTATCTGTCCTTTATAATCTGCGTCACATTGATCGTCATATACTTTATAATTATCAATGGAATTTTGATTTGTAATCAGGCATTTAACACACAAAAGAACAGAAATACACTGACAAACAAAACAGTAAAAATCTACAGTCAAATGCCTTAAAATAAAAAAATACAAATATTAGAATGTAAAAATACATATTATGAATAAAAAAATGCATATATATATATATATATTTATACATTATGTCTGACATTGTGAACATTATTTATATCATTGAGGTTTAGGTAATGAATAAGCGATAAAAGTTTCCTAAAACAAACAAAACTGTACAATAACACACAAACCAGTAAAGTGAGACAAAGATATAAAAGATTTTTGTAGATACATGTCTGGAACCAGTGTTTCTTGTGTTGCAGAGAATGACCTCCAGCTGAGTGAATCAGGCAGTGAAAGTGACTGAGCGAAATGAGGACGACTGCCTACCTGTGGACAGCGGGAGGATTTCAGGAAAGGGTAAAGGAACCAGGCACAGACCTGTTACTCAGTGTCTTGCTTCCTTTAATGTTGGACTGTCATCTCTACATATCCACAATTCTGCTAGCAAAAATATAATTTGTTGCTTCTCTGCCAACAAACTTCAAATTTTATTTTCTGATTTATGGCTTCATGATGTGTATTTTTTGTATGTTAAGATTGTATGTGAAAGAGATGCCTTAGTTCAGAGAGACGTGATGCGGTTGGTGAAAGAGAAGCAGTAAACTATGCATAATGTTTCATCTCAGTGGATGCAGATGTGCGGTTAAACTGGCCTAGCATATCAGAGGCAGAATGGCAGCAATGTTCGTGTTGTGTTGATGGAAGTCTCTGGCCACCAATCAGTCATCTTAAACCATCACTGGAGTTTCTGTATTTCAGCTTATAGCAATATTAGAAACCTTTTATTGTGCCTAGGTCAGATGCTGGTTAATAGCTTTAGTTAATTTTTAATAGTCTCAGCTTTTTGACCGGAGACATTAAACTGTCATAACAGAAATGAATTTGTTTTTTTTAGGATGAGCCAAACTGATATGACAGAGTCCTTTGCTTTTTTGTAAAGTTAGCTGTAGTGCCTTTTGCTTTGGAATACTGAAACCCAGCTGCAGGACAACCATTTTTTTCTTTCATTTAAAGCTGCATTAATTAAAATGAAAATTATTATTAGGAGTAGTAGTATTAATATTAGTATTATTGTGGCCACTTTGCAGGAAGTGGAACAAGCTGAAAACCTAACATTGATAAATTATGACTGTAGAAATTTGTAATTGCAAAAGTGGAGCAAACAGTTGCTTATTTACACGTCCAGAAGTCACAAGTCAACATTAGCATTCATTTGTAGTTGTGTTTCTTGCGACCTTAACAATAGATGCCCCAGAATCACTTTCCTATGAGCTCTCTTTTGGTCTTCACCAATCCCTTAGAAATATATCTGGGTCTGTAGCTTCTACATGCTCCATTATGTTCACCAGAGAGTAGCTAACTCTGTCAGCTGTTTGACACCAAGCAGGCTGTGTACAGTGAGTCCATGAAAGCTTTTTGACAGAAAACAGTTGCCTGCTGTGACTGGAAACGGGGTTAATGAGAGCAGAGTGTGTTGCCCAGAAAACCAAAAACAACGAGCTGAAAATGGGCGAATGCTCTGTAGAGCTCAAGGTGAAAGGCTGGTATCTCTAGCTTCATAACTACAGGACAACCCTTTTTTGAATTTGACCTAGTCATTTTATTCACTGTTCATATAAAAATACTGATTAATGCAGCTGTAAGAACTAAGATCTCTCTGATATTTGAGTATATAAGTGGGTCTGATTTATGGCGAAGTAGTGCACTTGTGATCAGTTAGGGTCATGCTTTGTAGCTTTAAACCTGCAATACTTGAATCTAATTATTTATATTTCAAAATATACTCGACCAATGATGAATTGCTTAATATATTTTATATATATTTTAATAGCCAAGCAATTGGAAGTACAAGTTAGTATGGACTATACTGCGAAACAAGCCAGATGCTTTGATACTGCACCCCAATGTGAGTCTTACAGAACTTCATGTGCCTTCTGTTATTTACCTTTGCCAGTTATAACATGTGTACTCTTGTTTTGTCATGAGCCCCATATCACTGCTGAGTTGTCTCGGCACACAGGAAGCTGCTGTTTATGTTGCAGCATGTCTTTGGCATCCCAGCTGATACAGTGAGAGAGAGAGAAATGATGTCTTTGAATATGAGAAGTCAATACTCTGTGTAGCCTTAAGGAGAGCGGTGGCCTCTGAGCATCATTTGTAAACAATTTGAGAGTAATTTCTTTGTAGAAGAATAAAGATTTTAATTGTTTTTCAGCTTTTGTGTCAGTTTTTATTTGATTATTCCAGATATCGCAAGTGAATTTTAAGATTGTTTAACATCTTTCAAATGATTGATTGGATACATTTTTGTTTGTGTTAAAATTTAACAAACCGGACCCTGGTGAAAATTGCAGGTGCTAAAGTGAGAAATTTTCAATTTCTACACATAAAACCTGCTCCCATCTGTTGTCACGGTGACCGAGGTCTCCTCAGGTTATAGCCGGATATCTTGGGCATCATCTTCCTTCCTTTTTCATATCAACTGTTTGTTCACTGAGTTGTTTTGTGACTTTATTGACAAGAGAAGCAACAGCGCCTGAGTTTTGATTTACTGAGCTGTAAAGAAATTTTTAAAAATCTATACAAATGCTGCATCACATTTGTGAAGCTTATAAAGTCGTGTTTTTGTCAAGGCCATGTGAGGAAGGTGTTGAGTCGACCTTGATAAACTCTGAGACTGCAGTACACATTTTAAGGCACTGTATGGTTCCTATAACGTAGGGTCAGGGTATTGCTGAGGGGTCACAAGGTAAATCTGAAGGGCTGTGGGATGATTAACATGATAAAAGAAGTGTTAACTATTTTCTGACATTTTGGTACTCTGTTTTTTCCCGAACCTCTCTAAAAATGATTATAATAGAATTATCTGAATAGAGGAAATATGTCTTTGTTTTGTTTCAAGGCATCACAAGCCAAAAAGGCGTGTTGCACTGGGAGAAGAGTTACTAATGTTATGTTACCCAACACTCTCATGCACACACTGATCTGCCTTGTATGATTGCTCACAAACAGGAAGGACTGGTGATGTGACTCTTCCTGGATGACACCAGCTGAGTGGTTTTGTAAACAAGTATTTAACACCACAAAGAGTCTCACATTGTGCAGACAACGTATGAAAACTATAATTAGCCATAATTAAGTTACAACCCAATTATGATGTTAGGTTGTATAGATTTTCCCTCTCTTGAGGAAAAGTGGTAGTCGCCCTCTGGTGGCAGCAAGAGGCTTGAACGCACCATTTAGAAATGTATACATTTATATAAAATAATCATTCATTGATCCTTTGGGGAAAATTCAATATTCATTTATAATTTATTATATTTATTTGCCTGTGTTCAGAAAGTCCAAGACATGAGGCACAAAAATAACGCCATATAAAAATAGGTTAAAAATTCTTCTTGTAACTTCAATGTCACATACTGTGTGGGAACTTTGAGCACCAGGTCTGTCACCAGTTTCCTGCGTTACACTTACACGGAAATTGACAAAAGCACTTCTTTCACAGTGGTTTTGTGTTACCTCACCACTAATGTCATTTGTTCAGATTTTAATCGGTCTTTTTTTTTTTTCTTCTTCTTCTTCTTCTAGTAAATTCAAAGCCTCTGACGCTGTCGGACTTACATCCGGTACCGAGCAGGTGATTACTTGGTGCACACAGCATAAAAAGCCTGGTGGAAGTTTCAGAGTGTTTTGGCCGCGGACTGTTCTCAGAGCCAGGCATGGGCCCACTGCGGCCTTCCTGCTTTTTGTCTTCCGTATTTAAAGCAAAGTTGGCGCCTTTCGGCACACGTGCGCTCCATCAAAGCAGACAGATGTGCGCACCTCTGTTTTTTCCCTGCACGCCCCGTTTCCCGTTCGTCCGATTTTCAAAACTCACGGGAACCAAAAGTTTCTACGTTTGTTTGTTCCCCCGTTTACTTTTCTTATGCTGTTATTCAAGTTATTGTGGCAAAGACTCTGCTGGGTCTGGGCCGAGAGATCCGGTTGAAGTGCGGTCGGCCTGGTTTTCGAAGTCCAACAACCCACAACCAGGTTTGAAACATACAACACGTGCCGGACGGCCATTACTGTTTTGGCGGTGGGCCTGAACACGTTTGTTAATTTCCTGCAATTTCCCCCATGCCTGTCATTCCTTTAGAAGCAGGATGGAATCAGATTACATAACATGCTCTTTTATCAGAAGACAGATTCACACAATGTGAGTGCTCACATCTTCATGGACACAGAGTCAACCAGCAAACATCAAGTCCACAAGCAGCAGCACAAATCCATAAACTGCAACGGTAAGTGAAGGTAAACTACAAGTAAGTAACAGCAGCTGTGCACGAAGTTCAAGTTACTGATAAATAAGTTCATAAACATACAGTTCATTCATTTGAAAGCAGTTTGGACTAAATGAAAGGCTTGAATGTCACATATGTTAATCCTGTGCCCAGGGACAGTTAATTCTCTATTATATTTCCTGAAGATAGACATCAGAGAGAATCATTAACACAAGGGGCACTGACTTTGTGAATAATCAGTTGTGTATTAATTAAGTGACAAGTGAAAATATGGAAGGCAGGAACTGCATTACTCTTTTTAATTGAACCCCCCCACATTAAGGGCTATTGAGTGCAAATCATGAGCTAATACTGCAGACAGACAGACTCTGGAGGTAGCCTATAGGCTTGCCTTCATCCGTCAGGCTAATAGCTGAAATTGCTTTGAGCCACTAAGTTACCACACTAACCCCATAATATACAGTACCTGTGTAGTGTCCCGCCTAACAGGTCTCATTCACATTTTGAATTGGACATAAAGCGTAACATTTTAAACACTCATTTTGATGTAAGAAATTACACAAACAGCATCAGAGCCCCATTCATTGTTACAGAGCAAACTGGGATGATATTATAGGGTTCTCCCTTTGGTTTCTAGCTTAAGAGGAGAGTGTTGCATGTTCACAAATATTCACCAGTCTGTTTTGGGGCACAGGAATAATAAATGTGAATTCTTAAAAAGGGTTGGATTCTCCTTTAAATGCACAATCCATGATTATGATATAGTCTTCCATTTTCAAAGCATCTGGTGCAGAAAAATAACACTAAAATTACTTTATTTTACTTTATTTACTTTACTATGAATATGAGCAAAGCAGGAGAAGCGGTATGTAAATGCAGTTTGTTGTTATTGTATTGTTGTTGATACTTTTGGCACCTGCTGCAGTAGAGTATCAGAAATATTACTTATTAAAATGCTATATATTAGTAATACTGCATTGAGGTTAATCTCTTAAACCACATTAGCAACAGGTGTCTTAGAGTTTGTAGCTGCAGTTTATGACGTATCGAAGTCCATAGTTGGCTCAGAGGTTGGATCGAGCTGCGCTGTTGCTGCAGATAAGGAGCCATTGTGCAGACTGCACGTCAGAGACGCGGACTAGGACTGTCACGTCTGTCTGTACCTCAGACACCGCGGGAAAGAGACGCTTTCTGTTGTTAAAATGTTGAGGAAATCCCTGATGAACGTCGGGTTGCGAGTCGTCAACCGACAGCAACAGAAAGGGATTCAGAGATTTACAGCGGGACTCAGTCCGGTGAATTATGGGGAAATCCAGCGCCGCGACGCATCCACTACTACCACCACCACCACCACCACCCCCGTGATGGGAAACAACAACAAACTGAAAACTATGGACGAATTAGGCGGACCGAGTTTCATGACAACCTTATATTGGCTTTTTGTGAAGGGCTATTTCAAAACGACGCAACAAATGCAAGTAAGAAAGAAATGAGTGAATCTCTGCAGGATGAGGAGTGACATTCACATAACATGACATGACCTGCCCTTGATACTGTTTGTTTTTCATCTTCAGCCACACTGCAGCCATGCACGTGTACTGCAGTTATTCTCTTACCCTGAATTCAGCGTTGAATGTAATTTTAAAGAGAAGTGGAATAGGTTACTGTTTTTTATAAAGGATCAATCCACCTAAATTACAAAAATATATATTTTCTCACCAGATTGATCTATCCCTGCAGGTTTTTGGTATATGTGCATTGATTTTGCATCTGAGATTTATTCTTTGTCCCAAGTAGCTCCACTGGAGCAGTGAAAAATTACATCTTCTCTATGAACTACATGTACTTTATTCAGTTACTTCATGGAAAAACTAGAATTACCACCTCCTGGTTGGAAGACCTCTGGCAACCAGCCAAGTCGCAGGAAATATCACAATCTCCCCTTCCTGATAAACAGCACTGTATAATAGATAAAAGTGTTTTTGTATAACATCCTTGAATCCAAGCGGATGTTTGTACCAGATGTAAAGTAATCCCCTCTGGGTGTTCCTGATTTATTTACAATCACAAGAACGTGAGGTCACCCTGATCTTCAACTTTGACCTTTGCTCACCAAAATGTAATCAGTCCATCTCTGAGTCCAAGTGAATGTCTGCGCCAAATCTAAAGAAAGCCCCTCTAGGCAATCCTGACGTATCACATTCAAGAAGCCAAAGAAAGTGCTTTGGGAGGTCACGGTGACCTTTGACCTAATTTCCTATACATTGTATTGGGTTGGAGGCAGATATTGTAGCTGGATTTTCAGTGCAGCTCAAACTGGATGAATGTTTTACAAACAATGCTGCGGCTGACATTTCTCAAACCGTTGCATGTGTTACCTGTCAGCAGCAGAGGAAACCAGCAGCATTTATTTACATCCTGCTTCTGGTAAAAACCATGACCCTGACTCTACCACTGTACAGTCACACAACACCCCTCACCATTCTACCACTTGGTCTCTCCCAAACTTTTAAATAGCTCTTTGGACACCTGTGTTTTCTTTTAAGACTTTAAAATCATGATATTTGTGTTTGCCTGAAAAATACCAATCAAAGAACTTACTAGGATTAAACACACAGTTCAGGAAGTTCAGTTTTTACATTATGTCTTCAACATACAAGACTGATAACAAGGATATAAGAACTCTGTGTTGCAGCATTTTGGTTGCGATAAAGCTCAGCCTTTTTGCAATTTGCCATTAAAAGAAGAAGAGGACTTTTTCAGCTACACACCCTGGAGAAGAGACGTGACCACAGAGTTAAGTGATTTGAACAGACACTGAACTAGTGGCCTCCATTACTGCACAAACGAGACTCGTTCATCAAACTTTTAGTCACTTCTGTGCAATTATTTAGGAATGTGCTGCCCCAAAATGGAAACTTAATGTTAGAATAAGTAAACTAGCCAAATTAAAGAGTGTTTCTCTTGCAGCAATTTATGCATTCATCTCAACTGTGTTAATTTGTGTATTTTTTTTATTTTTATTTTTTTTCAATTTATCATTATTTGCTCAAAGATCGAGCACAGCAAGATCTACGGTCCTCTGTGGAAGTCAACGTATGGCCCTCTGGTCGTGGTGAACGTGGCCAGCGCCGAGCTGATAGAGCAGGTGTTGAGGCAGGAAGGGCGACACCCGGTCCGGACTGACATGCCGCACTGGAGGGGCTACAGAGAGCTCAGGAACCAGGCCCATGGACCTCTGACAGAGTGAGTTAAACCCTCCTCTAGCTTTGCATCTACTCCTCAGGCCAGAGAGGATATAAAGCCTGGTGTTCTCTGAGAGATGAGCGTCCTGATTTAACAGACTTTATGTCACAGCATGGCTGGATAACCACCAGGTTTCCAAATCCTTAACAATCCTCAAAAGAACAATATCAGCTGAAATTAAAAGGCTGCATTGATGTTTTTTAATTTATAATGTGTTTGCAGTAATGTAAAGTTTGTTTTTCTGGTCTTTAAAACAGCTACAATCAAAGTTTTATAATAACGATAGATCACATGACTACTTTTAATGTGAAAGGACTTGGTTGTAAAGATGAATCCACAGAAAATGTTGACTTAACTCTGCGGTTCCTCTCAGCTCTAATGAGCATTTTCGTGTCTTTCAGCTCATTGTTTTGGTTTTCCAGCCTGTAACTTTACTGTTTTGGTTCATGCGTGGTTTTCATGCAGCAGGCTTCAAAAAAAGATCTAAGAACACACTGTACACTACCAGCTCAGCACCAAACAGCACAGTTAGTGACTAGTTGGTTGGGAGAAATGTGAGTATTGTATTTACATTCATTAACGCAGACTCAAACACGACTCCAAAATGTTTGCAGATGTATGCATAAACGGGCATCTGTCCGCCACATCAACTAAAAACTGCAAAAAAGCTGAGCTAAAAGATGCTAATATGCTTGTTCCTCTCCCCCCTAAGTAACTGCAGGTTTAAATTCAAAGAACTGCATTTTTTTATCAGGAGATTCATTGGTGAATGTGGTAAAACAATACAGCCAAATATGCACTCATCTTAACAACTTTAAAACTCCTCCAAAGTGAATATAACATAACAAGTATCGATTCAAGACCACAATGCCTTCAGCACTCTATAACACTGATATTCAGTCTTAGAAATTGTTTTATTGAAGACAGTTTAGCCAGACATACAGTATTTATAGTCAAGCTGACATTTGTACTCTGCTGTGTGCAAATCTATAGTCGTGTAGAGGGGACTTTTCTTCCCTCTCTGTGCCTTTCACTCCAGTCAGAAGTTTTCTTTCTTGACTAACAGCAGCTTTCCCTCACTGGTATTCAGTCAGTCGTGTCAGACTTGTTTTGGCAGCCCTCGACGTTGGTAGTGAATACTTTGACTCTGCAGAGCTGCTGAAGTTATGCGACGGGCCTGGGCTCTGAGAGTCAAACCCAGGAGCCTGACCTACAGAACCCCCTTTACTATTTCAGGTGTTTTTAAAACGATTATTTTACAAATCAAAGACCAGTTCAGAGTAAAAAGGAAGAGAAGCGGTTCCCAGTTCTTCACTTATATTGGACTTATTAAGAAAAGGATAAGTCTGGTCAACAAATCCCATGAAAACAAAAAAAACAAATAACACCTGTGTCTCTCCACGTCTGCGGCTCTCAGTCTCTGACCTACTAATCATGAAGAGGATGTTAAACTTTAAAAACAAACAGGGAATTCGTGGCATTCGTGTGTGTCATAACTTCTGTGATTGGAAGTTTCCAGTGAAATGGTCTACACCTCAATCTTAGAGCAGTAAAAAGGATTATTTCAGTTTTTACCAGTCTGGGCTTGTCTCATTCTTTACCTTCTTAATCCTCTTTTCTTTTTTTAGGATGGGGGCCAAGTGGCTGCGCATTCGCAGCATCCTGAACCCTCGGATGTTGAAACCCAAACACGTCTCCTCCTACTCGAACACTATCAACGAGGTGGTGACGGACTTCATCAGCAGAGTGGCCCGGCTGAGGGAAACCAACGGCCACGGAGTCATGGTCAATGACCTGACTGGAGAGCTCTACAAATTTGCTTTTGAGGGTCGGTAGAGAACAAATAAATTAAATGTTTTTATTTAATTCCCCCCAAAATCCTAATTTTCCTCACAAGCTCACTGGACAAAAGATGCATGTCACTTTTTAGGTGGTGGTTTAATAAGTCTTATATGAATGAAAGAAACTGCACATTCTTACAACTTAACACAAGTTGAATGTTACAAGAACAAAGTTCTCTGCAAAAGAGATTTGTTAATCATTTCTTCTTCAAAAGCCAATTCCAAAAACACAGGTCACAGCAAGACGAAAAGCATTTCACATGAATGACACGTACAATTTCAGATAGATTGCTGCACTTGTCCTTGACTTTTTGACTCCTGCAGAACTACTTAAAACTTAAAAGTTGCTTCACCTGAGTGTTTTGCAATGACTGTGTGAACACCTTGACAGCTTGATGTAAGTGGAGCGGAGTATTAGTCACTTGTCATTCGGGGTGTTGACTTTGACACAGTTGCTGAGTTGTTTGGCCTTGACAGCTGATTAGACTCTGTGAGATAAACTGTGGGTTTGATCCTAGAACCTGCTGTGATCCCACAGGGAGGTTCAGGCACATTATATGACCTTGAACCATATCATTTGCAAAGTTGCAGTTCATTTGAGGTTTTGACTATTTCATATGCTCTTATGAAGCTCCATTCATATGGGAATGATATTAGAAGAACATGTGGGGATGTTGGTGAATACGCTCATTTGCTGTCAACATGTCAAAATGAAAAATGACACATATACTACAGTTCAGTATTTGGTCACTCTTGGTCCACATACTTTTGTGTACTTCTGGTCTAGGCCCCTTCCTTTCAGGGAAGACCCTCTGCTGTCTCGTCATGACAATGCTGCCGTGCGTAAAGCGAGCTCCGTGAAGAAGTGGTTGTGATCAGAGAACCGTCGCCTCAACCCTGATGAACTGTAATGCAGACTGTGACCCAGACCTTCAGTGTTAGACCTCACCTCTGCTGAATGGGAGCAAATCCCTGCAGCCAGGTTCAAACCTGAAACAGAAAAGTGCAGGCTGTTATAACAGCAGGTTTAATGCTCATGGTTTTGGGATGACATGTTCAACAATCACTTACAGGTGTAATTTTTAGGGGTCCACATACTTTTGGCCAAAGTCTATATGCTAAACATCATTTAAAATCACCCCTTCTGACCTCGGATGGTTACAGAAGCCAATTGTTAATATTATAGTCAATGTATGTTCCTTTTCTTTTTAAATGCAGGTATCTGCTCCGTGTTGTTTGAGACGCGTATGGGCTGCATGAACGAGGTGGTGCCCGAGGAAACCCAAAAGTTCATCCTCTCCGTGGGGGAAATGTTTCAGCTCTCCCAGGTCATCGTCCTCTTCCCCAAGTCCTACTGGCCCTACCTGACTTTCTGGAAAAGGTTTGTGGCAGCCTGGGATCATCTCTTCAAAGTCGGTGAGCAACATTCACTTCAACCAGCAAATCAAAGTGTAGCATCTTTTGAGCCAGCTGCTATTTAATAGTTAGCAAGTGATGCTCATTGTGATGAGCAGATGATTTATTTCCCTGCTCAGTGTTAACTCACTGAAGCCTGATTTTTTTTTTTCCCTTTACACGATCCCCTGAAGTCACTCTGAATAAACAGACAAATTCATTCACATCACATGCCGCCACTATGAGGTGAAAACATTGTTTAAAAAAAGATTCACTTTCAGGAATTCTGAAGTATGGCATTCTTCCCTTTTTTAGAAAGCATTTGAACTGCATCCTCAGTCCCAAATAACACACTGTCAGTTTGGGCCTGGGCTCCTGTTGGCTGCCAAGTCGCTCAGTTCGCTTTGCCTGGTAGTGTTAGTGTTGTGAGTCACTCAATGCTTTCTCTGTTACTCCCCATTAATGGTTGTTGTTTCAAAAGGTTACTAAAGTTCAGACTTCCTGGACCTTTTTTTAAGGTTCTGGTATCAAATAATTTCAAGGACACTAAACTCTGGTGATTCACTCAAGGGACAAAGTCCAACCCACATGTCCTGCTGTTCTTTCCTGCATGTAGGCGTCTGAACACAGACTCTGTGTGCTCGTCTTTCGCCATCTAGTGGGCAAAATGTGTGGAGGCCGTCTCCTCTCACTTTCAGTTCTCCCTCTCCCTCTCCTGTGTCACGCAGCTGAAGAGTTGGTCCAGAAGAAAATGGAGGAGATCCAGAAGCAGGTGCACCTGGACCAGAACGTGGAGGGAGCGTACCTCACACACCTGCTGCTCAGTGATCAGATGACGTTCACCGAGATTCTGGGCAGCATCACCGAACTCCTGCTGGCAGGAGTCGACACAGTGAGTAGATGGTGTGTGTGTGTGTGTGTGTGTGTGTGTGTGTGTGTGTGTGTGTGTGTTATTGGCTTAAAGAATATATTTTTCTATCAGTTATCTATGCACAAGGCTTCATTGTAACTATTTGAAATAAGAGTTTAATCACTGTGTTTCAACACATAGTTTAGATCTACTTCACATTCGAATATAGAGATTAAAATGTTGAAATGACCTGAAGATCTCACTGCGACGACACACACTGAAACATTGCGGCGAACAACAGATGATAACGCCGTGTGTGTTCCTCTGTGTTGCAGACCTCCAACACTGTCTCCTGGTGTCTGTACCACTTGGCGAAAGAGCCAGAGATCCAAGAGAAGTTATACCAGGAAGTGATAGGTGTTTGCCCCGGAGACAAGATGCCAACCAGCGAGGACATCGCTCAGATGCCCTACCTGAAGGCCATCATCAGAGAGACGCTACGGTTAGAGAGTCTTATCAATAAGACATCCACTGGTTTGTTTGGTTGTTTAAAGGATGTTTGCTCCGGCTGAAAGGACCTGACATCAGATGTTAAGATCTGTCTCACAACTAGACAAAGGCTGCAACCTACATTCGATAAATGTGCAGGGTATTTTCTTGATTTGTCATTAAAATGTCAGTTAATAGTTAGAAATGTCCAGAATAATTTCCCAGAGTCCAGCGTGATGTATTCACGTCTTGTTTATTAGACCGTCAGTCTAAAATCCCAAAAGTCTTCAGTTTGCCATCATGTGTGACAAAGGAGATTATCAAATGGAAAAATGACAAAAACAGTGTATTGATGATCAGGATAGCTGCCAATTCATTTCCTTTCAGTTGATTATTAAATTAATAAACTAAGTGCTGCAGCTTTAAACTAGACGAATAAAAACATGGAAGTCACTGACTCCCACTGTGTCCTGCGGTCCCCAGGCTGTATCCGGTGGTACCAGGAAACGCCCGCCTCACTGTTGAAAATGAGATTGTGGTGGGAGATCACCTCTTCCCCAAAAAGGTGAGACTGTGTGTCGGACTCAAATTTTCCATGTGGCGTCTTTAACAAAATCCTTGGTTAATGAGAGAAAGAGATATTCTCACTGTATTCAGTAAGAACTGGTGGAACTTATCCAACTTAGTCATGTCATATATGTCCATTCACTTGGAATAAGATTGGGAAATGTGGTAAATAAAACTTAATATAGGTTTTTATGGCCAAAATGTGCACATTATCGTTGGAATTTTTTTTTTATATAAAATAAATCTATAATACAGCTTCATAAAAATATTTCATATCGACATCTTTCAAAAAATACATTTTGAGTCGGTAAGAAATTGTCTTAATGTAATTTTAGATGAATAATTTTACCTTAATACCATTCAGAAAAGGAAGTAGGGGAGCTACCCCATCAGTATGTGTTTGTTTGGATAGTTTGATGAGAGGTTAATAGCTAGGTGCTTTGTGAAAACAGTTCATTTATCAGAGCTAGTAAAGTGATGCGGCAGGTGATCAGTCTTGTGCAGCTGCTGAGTGACAGGAAGAGAACAAGACTTGCTCCCTCTAGTGGCCTTGGCCTGTTATTGTTATTTCATCAACATAATCACTTGGTGTTGTCATAACCTTTCATTCCAGGTTAAATACTTTTAACTTTGACACTGAACTTTCAAGCATCTTGCCTTCACATCTTTATCCATCCTGAATTTATGTCTCTGTTCTTAACATTTCAATTTCCTTTTTAAAAGGTTTCTCTTCTCTTAATTTGTATTTGAATGATTTATGATTTTTTTAAATATTTGAATGCGATATGTAAAGCACATTGAATTGTCTTTGTGTGTGAAATGAGTTATACAAATATGCCTTGTGTTTCATGTTTTAATGAGATCAACTGTGTCTCATATAGAACCTGAGAACAAATGGAAATCTAATTTCTTAAGACATTTTTTATGTGAATTTCACCTGCTGGAGCTAATAATGACAACGCTTTAGGCCCAACAGCTTTACCTCCCTCCTACTGACTTTGTACAGTGTTGAAGTTTAACAACATTGTCCTCTCCCACAGACGCTGTTCCACCTGTGCCACTACGCCGTGTCCTACGATGAGACGATCTTCCCTGATGCCCACACCTTCCTGCCGCAGCGATGGCTCCGGGGGGCGGAGGAGAAGTCCAAGCACCCGTTCGGGTCCGTGCCGTTCGGTTTTGGGATCCGGGCGTGTCTGGGCCGACGGGTGGCAGAACTTGAGATGTATCTTCTCCTGTCCAGGGTAAGAACGTGAAATGCTAAAAATGTTGCTGTATGTGTGCTTACTGTGTAAAAGTTTGTCTGTTCGTTCACACTCAAACATTAACAATTATGAGCCAACAATAAATCAGAGGTGTGTGTATTTTTATCTTGTTGTGGACTGTGTTGACCTGTGCGTGGAGGGTTTTACTGCTGAGGTTTTTCACCTATAAAAATCAGGTTTTATCAGTGATAATAATCAAAACTCCAACACGTGTGGAGGAGTCACGACACTACAGGATGCTACTACAGTTCAGATAGTCACAGTGTCAAATGTCATTATGCAGTGTCAGAAGTTTGTATGTGAATGTATTTTTCCTTTATAATGTACATATAGCTTAATTTCAATCAAAGGAAATTTAAACTCAAGTTGTAACTTTAGTTCTGATATATTTTAGAAGTTTCGGTTCATAATTTGGTCTTAGTGTTCCTGATCTTTCTCTTATTATTATGATCTCTATGTTTGTAGCACTTTAAATTTTATTTTCACTGTATTCTTCACATGAGTTTGTGTCCATTTTTCTTTATTTCATTTCGATTTGTGTTGTCTACATCCGTGACCTTTGACTCCAGCAGCATCCAAACCAGCGGCGTACACCCTTGTGAATTGAGCAAGTTAAACACCAACCTCCCAGGAAGTCGGTTACTTTTTAGCTACATTCAGAGAGCAGCACTGACCTGTAGTAACTGTTGTTATTCTTGGCATTGGGATGATACAGACCACAGATCAATTGTCTGACTTTGGACTGAATCTTCTGTCAGCTACTGAGCCGGTGCTAATCATTACCTGCAGTGTGGACTCTGTCTGCGCTCATGTGGCTCACGTGAATAAATATCCTGCCAAAAAATATAATTTTCACTCACTTGAACAGTTTTCTCTCTCTTTTATTTTCAAAGTTGATCAAACACTATGAGCTGAGGCCAGATCCTGCTGGAACCACAGTGAAGCCCATCACCAGAACCCTGCTCTGCCCTGCTGAAGAAATCAACCTGCAGTTTCTGGACAGAGGAGTGGAGCAGGAGGAGACGAGGACGGCAGCAGCAGCAGGAGGAGGAGGTGTTTCTCTGTGAGCTGTTTTAGTATTCACACGGTGTTGTTTCCTGTCACCAGGCACTTGTTTATCCAGTGTTCACATCATGAGAACTGGCTGGATGGAATGCACCTAAACTGATGCATAAAACATGAGCTGATTGAGGCGGTCGTAGGCTGTACTGTACAGAATACAAAGCAGTATGTATAGAATTTTAAAAAATTTGTATTAATGTAAATATGAATTCTTTAACCAACAACAAAAAACTATAAAGAGTCAAAAGGGTATTTTTCTCCAGGGATTTGTTAAGTTTCACTTCTACAAATGCTGCAGTTTGTTTTTTTTTTAATTCGTCAGCTGTTGCCTCGCAGCAGGAAGTGTCCCGGGTCCAAACCTGAACCGACCCAACCTCCAGTTTGAGTCTTGTTTCGTTTAGTTTCCCCAACATGAAAATACATACACTTTCACGTTCTTTATTTTTCTTCCTGTCAACACATCCCATGAAAAGACAAAAACCAACAACAGTTCAGTGTAAACATTTTTAGAAATAGGGCCCAAAAATAATCCCTGACCCTAATGGAAAATGATGCTCAAACAGAAGGAAAAAGTGCATGTGCTGGGGACTACTTTCAGCGGCGGATGAATACACATTTGCTCTTCTGGTGTGTATTTCTGGCAGCGGGACTGTGTATGTGGGATTGAGTCAAAATAATTTACTGTGTGTGTGTGTGTGTGTTCATGGCAATGCTACAACAGTGACTCACTGATGTGTTAGTAATTGTTTTTTGACAACATGGAAGCGCTTTGGTGATAAAATGCATCTGGCTTTGACGACAAAGACGATACTTGTTTTGCAAGATCAGTTAATTGTCGGTCGAAGTCTCTAGAAAAACGAAGAATATAGCCAGCCTTATCCTTTAAGAAAGGCCCTGGCCTCAGAGCTGTAGTTGGTCCATTAGGTGCAGCTAAGCCTCTGCTAAAAGTCATTAAGGGTAAAATGTAAACATCAAATTTTTAAAAAATGTCTGCATCACCAATTCAAGTACTTGTATTTCCCTTTTAAGTAATTTTAAAATGATATTTTACTGTACATATTTAAAATTGACGTACTAGAAAATATATAAATATATATTATTTAAAATGTATTTTAAAATCCAGACCCATAGTGTTGAGGAAAATAAAAAAAAAACAAAAAAACATGGGCAGTGAGTTGAAAATCTTAACTTGGAGATACTGTTTTTTACTCTTTATGTTTGAGTAAAATTCATCTTGTACATACAGAAATGTAGGTTTAACCATGTTTATAGTTTTGATTTGTTTTATAATTAAAACTCCCTGTTTCTTGTTTGTACAGTCCAATATTTTATGTAGCGTCTCGTGGGTTTAACAGAGCATCAACATGACAGAAGCTCTTTAAAGAGATTTAAGATTTAATGCACAAAGGAAATGTAGACACAGCTCACAGCTGCGAAACACGTAATGGTCTGTGGCGATAACGATGGTGGTGACACAGTTCCAGAAAAGTCTTGGAATCAAAATATAACTTGTAATTCTCTGGAAAAACAATTTGTTCTCTTATCATTACATTTTATTGGCAGTGACATCACACATTGTTTCATTTCCTGTTGGATGAAAATGGTAAAGTATCCTAGTGTTCTTACAGTTTCTTACAGTATTCTATGACAAACAGTAAATAGTAGGTACAATATGGAATCAGGGCAAGTAAAAACAAACAAATAAACAAACACACTATTGTTGAGAATCCAGGAATCGTTTTCTTTTTGATCTTCCCTCTCAAAAATACAAACTTCAAAACTGTACGTATAGAATTACCGCTATGAACACACATTTGACCTTTTTGTATAATGAGTACGGTTCACTCTAATTGCTCTGTGCAAACAATCCCATAATGCAGAACAAAAGAAGACATATTGATGTTTGTTCGTTTCAAATATAAAGGTGTTCCATGTTGTGTTCTTTTGTAATAGAAGAAGTGTTATTATCGGTTGTGTATTTGTGTCATGAAGTGACACACATGGACAGTATAAACATTACACTGCAAACAAGAATGATTTTGTCTCCATTATCTAGTGCTTAATAAAATAAAGTGATTTCTTTAAAAGCATGTCAAATTTTCATTTTACACAATTTCTCTGCTGATAGACTGATACATAAGGTTTTGGTGTTTCGTGTTGGTTTCATTTCCCAAACGCTGCAGTGTTTCTGTCGGTTGTCTGTTCAGCAGCGGACCACTGCCGCTCTCTTGTGGACTGTTACAGCACTGCAGCTTTCTCCAGTTTGCTAATTTAGGTCTTATTCATTTGCTTATTTTTGTTAATGGAACAATTAACATAAAAGGACATTACTGTAAATGTGTCATATTCCCTGGTTTTAATAGTCACTCTAAAATTACCCAGTGTGAGCTCAGAGACACTTGGGCGGGACACAAAATATCTGATTTATTCCACAGCTCTGAAACGGGATCATAACTTTCTTAAGTTCCTCTTAAATCGCAGCTAGTAAGATTTATTTCATTTTAGGTTGCAGAATTAGATAAGGCCCATTTTCCAGGAATCTTTATGGGCCATAATGTGAGTTTCATCTCCATTTGTACAATCCATATTTCTGTCTCTCAGCATAGAAATCCTCATCAACTGCTCATTTTCTCCATATCATCCCCCGTAATTGGGACAGATGTAATAAAGAGAACCAGTAACTCGCGGCGGCTTTTACCTGAATTCACCTCATCAGTGGCCGTTTCAGAGCTGGGGGAGAAAGCGCCTCAGTTTTCTCCAGTCAAGACATGACTTGTACATATCTGTTGATTGTTCAGTGGTTTTTAGGGTTTGGGTTAGTGTGTCTTCAGTATTACATCTAAGAGCCGTGTGTTTAACTTGGGGTTATTAGTCATGCAAGATAAAAAAAAAAAAAAACTTCTGTGTAACTTAACAGAAAAAAAACAGTTCACAAGAAAGATGTTGAGCAATGTGAGTCAGCGTCATGACAGGAAACATTCTGTTTTTTGGAAGAATGAGTAAAAGGACGTCCAACACAAGAGTGATGCCGTGTGTGTGTCGCAGACTCACCGTTTATGTGCCAATTGTAGTTGTAAGTGTGACATTGACTTCAACCACGTTTCACAGTTGTCATCAGCAGATGAATTTTTGTAATTCATTTCTTATTATTATCACATGACATAAGCATGCAGCTTCAGTCGCATGATATCAGGTGGTCATACGAGGGCAGGTTTTAACCCCGGTCTCTGACATGGAAGTCACGTGCGCAGTTTTGTTTCTAGGAATTTGACCGTGCACATAAATTAGATATGTAAGCTGTTGATATTTTTAGACTATATATGTTTAGGTTTGACTATTTTAGTACTTTTATGCAACTACATTTATTTGACAGCCGTATTTACCAGGAACTTCGCTGGTTGAATATCTGCTGTTCGGTTTATAAAATATGAAGCAGTGTTTCCGGTTGTCACAGACTCTCTGTGGACTATTTTATAACTAAAAAATTTAGTTGGCACTTTACAGAGAGTCTTGTAAAAACGTGTGGAACATTTTGCAGGAAAGAAAATATGAGACCGTGTTCTGTGTTTTACCTGGCTGCGAGACAAGTTTCCCCTTGGGAATGATAAAGTGGAAGGAGAAGTTGATGGAAAAGCTAAGTGAAGGATTAACATGGAGGGTTTCACAGGCTTTCTTAGGGTGGAGGGTTGACACTTGGCAACTTGGACTCACGTCTCCTGGCTACAGCCCTGGTCTTTGGCACTGTCAGCTGACCGCCGGTCGATGACCTTTGACCTCTTCACATTCGATGCTTTCTTTAGGTTTTCACAGACAGCTGAAGTTGACAGCAAATGTTTCTCTCTCCAGTCTCTTGTCGAGTGTTTCCTGCAGGTGCTGCATGTAACGCACTACACCATCCACCTGTATGTGACCACTTGTTACAGCACCTGAGCCGTTGCCATGACACCTGAGAAATCTCCATCTACTGATAACGGTGAGATACGGTTGGAACTGCTTCTATTCTATTCTATTACTCTATCCCATATCAAACTCTTTGTGGTTAATTTCCATACAGATGTCTTATGTTTTAGGGTCCTGATGAGCTGAATGTCGAGCGGTTCCTCTACAAGGGATCTAGTCAAAGTATCACTGAGCAAAAATGATGAAGGTGTCAAGAAAGACTGAATATAAAGAGTTACAACTGGTGGTCAAATTTAACTTTAAAATGTACAAATATAACGTATGTCGCTATAGGACTACTTTTACTTTACTTAAGTATTTCTGTTTTCTGTCACTTTATACTTCTACTCCATTACAGTTCAGAAAAAAATACTTTTTTACTCAACTACAATTAGCAACCAGCTACACTTTTATGCCGTATTTACCCTATATGCTTGATAAAAACTGATTTCAGAAGGTTTCATTTGGAACTTACACCACAACTAATGATTAAATTATTACTTCATAGTCAACGCAGTGTGACAATAGATTATGTGCTATTCATATGCATTCTTCCTCATCAGAGCCGTGTGTTGTCCATTACACAAAGTGACACAAGTGAAGATGACTAAAGAAAAGAATGTATTTTTCAGAATAAGAGGTGAGTTGTCACACCACACTCATGCACACACGCACACACACACACTCACTCACACACACACACACACACACACACACTGAGGTAATGCATGTTGCCCATAGTGAATGAAAACGCAACCAGTGATGCTTTCAGGGTCATCCTTCCGAGGAAAACTAGGCGGCTTGGCGAACAGTCACAGGCCACTTTGAGCCTTCATCACAGTCAGGTCTGCGGCTGAGAGTCCAACAAAGACTCTATTGTAGAACCAGAGAAGCTGCTGCTCCACTACACTCACTTCAACTAACGGACCTCCTGCTCCTGCTATAAACTGGGTTAATACAAACCCCGGCTTCTAGATGTAAAACACCCACTGGGTGATCTTCTTTTTTCTTGTTGTTGTCTTGGTTGGAGACTCTCCCTCAAGAAGTGAAGTCTGTGCAGGCGCACTGCAGTTCCTCAAGCAGCAAGTTGGGGGGGTTTTATGGTGGAATATTAACTTTTAAGTCTGCTTTAAAAAGCACAAGTGATCGAGGTTTTACATTCGTGCCGTCGGTTCGCAGAGCAGAGCAGGAGTGGGACGGACTTGGATGTCAGTCAGGATCTCCCGATGCAGCAGTAAACATCCACAAATCTCTGCAGCACATTAAAGGCAACATGACCAAGGTAAATATATGCAAAGTTTTTGTGGCGCATAGACTGAGTCGTTCAAGTTGTTTAGATGTGTGTTTTGGTTGTTGAAAAGTTTTTAAAAATCATTTCAATCCATCGTAGTGTAAAAAAAAAAAAAAAAACCGCACCGAGTCTGGCTGGAACTTACGCGTGGACACGTGGGAGCGGAGGGCGCTTCAAGTCTTTCTAAAAGTGATTTGTGAAAGTTTTTTTTTAGTCAGACAAGCGCTGCATGCCGTGTGTTGCAGTGTCAGACAGTTAGGATCTTTGCTCTGCACACACTTCTCACTGAGGCTTTACATTAAACTGGTGGTGGGATGATGCAACAGGCGCATCATCTAAAATCCAAAAGGAAAAAAAGAAAAAGAAAAAAAGAAAGAGGCTCCAGGCGAGGGATGTTAGAGCCACAAGTAATCCTGATGAACGGATAGTGACAGCAAATTGTCTTTTCACCCCACGCAACTGATTCCTGTCATCCCTAGAGGAAGCTTTGCAGAATCTGTGCGCGCACTTTTGCTTTGAAATCCTCCAGGTTGTTTTTTGGAGCGACACTGACAGAGGAAGACTTCACGCTCCGTTTAGCAGCTGTGATCATATCACGCATGCGGTTCACTCACTTCTCTGTCGCGACACATTTCCATATTTGCCAAGTAGCTACTTTGTGGAGACCCTGTGGAGAGTGATTACATTCACCTCCGTTGTAGTGGAGCTGGAGGCAGAGAGCTCAGAGACGGATGTCACAAAGCCGAGACAAACACGAGCCAAGGCGCTGTATGTGCACGAGCTGGTTACCGCTACAGGGGTGTGGGAATTTTTTTTTTGTAGCATTTCCACAGTATAAAACCCATGACAAGCAGGGATGCATTGATCCAACTTTTTTTCGGTATCATTTCCTGCTTTTTCCCTGATTTAAAATCATCTCCCTGTGTGAAACTCTGTGTTTCAACATGAGGCAACATGAGGCCAGACATGGTTGTGGCTCAGAAAACTGAGTCTGCATGACAGAGAAAACACTGACTTCCATAATGACAAAGAGAAACTGTATGTGGATCGATGAGCTGCACCAATGCCGGATCAATGCATCCGCCAATTACAAGTTAAAGTCCAACAATCCACGTCTTAATGATTTTAGCATCAAACGGTGCTCAGGTTTTAAAAGTGGGAGAATATTCAGGTTAGGATTTTTTCTTTTTAAAGTTTCATTTATTCATAAGTGAACATACTGCAATTAATTATTTTCATTGCTGGATAATCTGTTAATTATGTTTAGATTAACTTGAGCTGAGATAACAGAGGTAATAGAAACGTGTTGAACGCTCATAACAAATTCCAGGAACCCCCAAGATCACGTCTGAAAGATTTTGAACTGATGATAGAAAACAAGGAAAAGCAGCAGGTCTTCACCTCCGAAGCCGGAGCTAGATCTGTTTGACATTTCATTTTGTTTTATTTGGAACATTCATTCATTTCACAGTCAATATTTTACACAGTATCAGTATTCCTGCGAATAGATTCACTCAGCCAGGATTTGCAGTCCGTTTGAGAGCCAGGCTCTTTCAGATGTTTTCAACACTAGCTTTAATGATTTACTATTGAACAAGAGAAGCTTTCACTTTAGATACTACAACGAAATAACAGAGAAAAGAAAAAGAGAAAGGCTCATGAGCAAGCTGCACATTATACTCTCCCTAATTTCTGTAATGTAACTAAGAAAATGAATCTACTTTCTTTCCAGGTGTTGTGTTGTTGGATAGTGTCATCTGTAGCAATGCATCACATATGAACTCTTTAGCATAAACTTCATTAGTAAAATCTTTGTCTGCAGAAAAACTGCAAGTTAAAGACGTCATTAAAAGTTAAAAATATAATTTCTCATATTAAAATTACTTCAGCAGCAGCATAAAGTTGCATAAAATGAAAAATACACATGTAAAGCTAGAATTCAGTCAAATACACAATTACAACAATAAAACCAATGTAAACAGTAGAAATGTAGGTACAACAGATGAAAACTGATAATCTGTTACAGTTACTTGTTGTCTGTGCAAGAAATATGAGCATATATTGGACTTTTTGCATGATCATGATCGGAAGCCTTAAAGTTTTGTGTAACTTCTATATCTGCACAATGATTAACTGGAGTATTTTATGAGTGCCGGACTAACAGGAGGTATGTATCTGCCACATTCCTCTCGTTCCACGGCCAAATACTCATCGAATCTCGGTCAGATGGTGAAACCATCGATTGGATCAGCAAGTTTTAAAAAAAATATTTGACCAAGATAAAAGAGATAAGATAACGGATTATAGATTTACTGTCAGAGGGGTTGTTTTAATAATGTACATACTGTAAGTTGTGGTTGATTCTCATCCTGTGAACAAACTTTTCCTCTTCTAGAAACTATGTGGGACCAATTACCCGACCAGCATCTGCTTCATAGTGGTGAATGAGTTCTGTGAACGCTTCTCCTACTATGGCATGAAAGGTAAGAAAAGATTCTGTTTTTTTTCTGCACATCATGTGGAAGCATAGATTTGACCTGAACAACAGGACTCTACATTGACAGAGTAGCTTTAGGGTCTTTTCACTGTGAAAAGTCCTTGACACAAAGTCGATTGATCATCGATGCTCAGCTTGTTAAACCAGCGAACAGGATGCGAGTCCAGCAGAACAACATGACAGAGAGCCTGTAATGGAAGATAAGGATCTTCCCCTCACATGACCTCACTTCTTCTCACATGTCTGTCACATTACTGTTGCTTCACACACACACACACACACACACACACACACACACAATTGTAAACATGCCACGCAAGAAAAACAATTTCCTGTTGAGCAGCTAAATCACGTCTGTTCCAGATGAAGTGGATTGATTTTATATTTAGTTGTAAGAAATATTCATTAAGCAGACACATTACAATGTGTTTCATGCATCGACAACAATGATTTGACCAGTGATGGATTATGGGACACTGGGAGTTTGATTGATAAACTTGATACGCGGTCGTCAAGGTGTTGCTGACATGTAATGAGCGATCAGTCTTTTTGTGGTAGTTTCCGTCCCTTGCATTGGGCTCATGCTCGTGTGTCTGTTGACAGCGGTGCTGACGCTCTACTTCCTCACCTACCTCCACTGGGACAAGGACCTCTCCACCGCCGTCTACCACGCCTTCAGCAGCCTCTGCTATTTCACGCCCTTACTGGGAGCTCTCATCGCTGACTCCTGGCTCGGAAAATTCAAGTGAGTCCCCCGTCTCCTTCATCCCCAAATGAACTCACCCGAATTCACTAAACACAGTGATACCAAGCCATGCGAATAGTTTTTACTTTTATGTGCAGAGCTTTTGAGATTTTGCGTCTGTTTGCAATACGTCATTCAACCCGGGAGCTTTGTTTAAATTCTGTAACACAGCGTCTTAGTGGAGATGAATCACTCCGACCAAACATACACACGGATCTTGTATAATAACAAGAGTGCAGCTCTGAATGCACATAATCACAGTTTGCTCCCAACAGGACCATCATCTACCTCTCCATTGTCTATGTGATCGGCCATGTGGTCAAGTCGGTCGGAGCCATTCCCACTGTGGGAAACAACAACATGCACATGTAAGTTATCTGCAGCTGATACAGAGCAGCCACGGCCACAGGGCAGTGCTGCTGGAGGTGTCTGTCATCAGGTTGAGCCTTTTTTATTTCACTTTGAATCACTCAGCATATCAGAGGTGCGGGCAGTGAATCAGTGTCAGTGTCCAAAGATGTTTAATTTACAATTAAATAAAACAGAAAAAAACCCAAAAGAAAAGTGGAATCAGCAAATATTTCACATTTTTGCTTGTTGACTTTGATTTGACTTTGACTTTTCAGTGCTAGAGGGAATAGACACTTGATATCCATATCCATTCCAGCTGCATTAGCTGTGTGTTTGTGTTGCAGTGCTCTGTCCATGGTCGGTCTGATATTCATAGCCTTCGGCACCGGAGGAATCAAACCCTGCGTGTCAGCGTTTGGAGGAGACCAGTTTGACGAGGAGAACGTGAGGCGCCGCACTTCCCTCTGTAGTTGGAATAAATGAAAGCAGTTTAGCTTTTAACTTCTCTGTGAAATGAGTTAAGAAAAAAAGAAAAAGAAAGATTCAGCAGAAATCAGCAGTGACTTACACGTTACAAAATCTGGTATTTACCAAAGATTCAGGCAAAAACAAAATCCCTGATGATTGTTGTTGGTCACCTCCAGGTCAGCGAGAGGCAGAAATTCTTCTCCATTTTCTACATGTCAATCAACGCTGGGAGCCTCCTGTCGACTGTGATTACACCCATACTGAGAGGTGAGCATTCACCGTCACAGTGTTGAGGAACCTGGCGGGTCCACCGTGTGACTGACATCAGCGCGCTGATGGCGTTAATGCTGGATTTGCTCCTGCAGGTGATGTGCAGTGTTTCGGTGGTGACTGCTACGCTCTGGCCTTCGGGGTTCCTGCGGGTCTGATGGTCGTGGCGTTAGGTGAGCCTTCATCCACCTGCAACATCCAATCAGATGTCTCCTACATCACCTACACAGTAGTGTCTATATAAAACTCTCAATGACATTCTGTACTTTGTGTTTTGTGCTAATGAACTAATGTTAGCATGCTAACTAAGATGGTGACTATGGTAAACGTTAGACCTGCTAAACATTAAAACGGTAAGTGAGTAACAGTAAAGAGATGAGACGTCAAGAAGGCAGTAAATGTTGAACTGGAAATCACATCATTATAATTCCTAGTCAGAACGAGACACATGAAAATGCCAGCTTGCTTTTTCTGGAGCTTTCAGCTGTATCACACTGTTTTCATCACCTCGTGGGATTTGCTCAGTTGTCAAACAGGTGTATCTCAAGATCCATCTCTTATCACAACTTGGCAAACTTCATCCTCTGATGAAGACCATGTGATGAGGTTGAAAGCTCTGGAGTTGGGATTGTTTGGTCAAATTCTTTTACACTTCAAGACGAATGAGGGTAAAAATATACAGCCTATAACACATTTACGCACTTATGTTTCTACTTATCTGTGAAAAGAGGTATTGATAATGCTATAGCCAATATCAGCTGATAATGTTTATATCAGTGGAGCTCTGCTACCGTCCAATCAGTGTCCTGGATCAAATCAGTTAAACCCTAAATACTGTAGCTGCTGGAGTGATTACTGTGAATGTATGCAAGCTGTATGGATGCAATATGCAAATCTGCCACCAAAGAACATTTATTTTTCTCAGAAAAAAATAAAACGAAACAAAAATGTTTGCCTCCAGGAAATGAATAAAAACACCAGGCTGCAGTGCGATGCCCTAATTTGAATATTTTAACCATCAGTGTCTGAATTAACTGTCACATTTCAGAGTCTAAGCTCGGTTCAGGCTGCGATCTGCATGCTGAGAACATGTTTGTACAGTATGAAGTCCGGCTTTTGATGGGCCGGGCTTCCTGTTGATTAAAGCCCCTCAGCATACGTCCTGACAGTCAGTTGTCTCTGCCTCTGAATCCCCCGTCACCTCTGATCCTTGTGTGTGATTCATGCTCGCTCGCCCCGCTCGCTGTGAAAACAAACCGTGCTTTTACTACTGGAGGGGCCGTGCACAGATCACAGCGACGAGTTTGAGAGAGGGGCTTCAGCGTTTAGAGGCCTGAAGTGTGTTTACAACATGTGAGAATTTATTACCCCCGAACCCCCTTTTTTTCAAGGCAGTGTAAAGGGGCAAACACTTCCTTAAAAGGTAAACTACTGCTAAATTCTGCTCTTTTGTCTGCACCGTACCTCAGCTTAATCTGTGGAGTTATTACTATGCGCTGATATGAGGCAAATGGAGAAACTGTTTGCACAACAGCTGATCCATTTCCAACATAAACAGTTTTTCTTCACTTCTCCAGTTGTAGTCTAACTCCTCATCCATCTTGTGTAGTTGTGTTCATAGTCGGCAGCGGGATGTACAAGAAGAACCCTCCCCAGGGAAACATCCTGTTGGAAGTCTGCAATTGCATTGGAGTGAGTAATCTGGCCGGTTGTCCCCAGTCGTATCAGATGATTTATTGAAGTTTATTTACTATAAAGATTCATTTTGTGCCGTAATAATGGTATGAATTACACTGTTTCTGCCTTTGTCTCTGGTATTTACTTTTGGCGTGCAGTTTGCCATCAGAAACCGCTGGAGGAGGGCGAAGTATGAACCCCAGAGGAAGCACTGGCTGGACTGGGCTGAGGACAAGTACTCGGTAACAAAAGGACTTTTCCTGACAATTTCGTTGGAAAGGTCAAAAAAAGAGCGTTTGTGTTGGTGTTTTTCGGTGTATCGATAATCCATCCGGTGTGCGGGTTTGTGTTAACAGAAGCGTCTGATCCAGGAGATTAAGATGGTGCTGCGGGTTTTGGTGCTCTACATCCCGCTGCCGATGTTCTGGGCTCTGTTCGATCAGCAGGTACGTGAAGACAAGCGACTTATCAACTTATCAAGAGTCATGTTAATGTGATCAATAGTTCAGCTGTGTCCAACAGCTCTTCCCAGTCTTTATGCCGAGCTAAGCTAACAGGCTGCCAGCTGATGTGATTTTAAACGTATTTGCCAAAATGTCAAACTGTGGCCTTAAAAATAAGAAGCAAGAACAGAGTTTAATGCCCTCAGAATAATGTCAATGATGCTATAATCACATACACATTTGGAGACGTAGGGGAGCTTTATTTTGTTATTCTTAGTGTGTAGTATGTGGTTTGGTGATGGCGGATTAATTTTACTGGTAAAAAAAAAAGTATGAAGAGTTTTTAAGTGTTGAATCAAGTATCATGTTCAGTTCCTGTTGACTGTGTTCATACGTGACCATTTTTCTCAGTCAGCACAAGGTCAAGGTCATGGTGTCATAGCTCTCTTATTCAGTCCCTTAACTATCTGTTATCAACTCTGGCCAACACTCAACTCAACCTTCTGATTATGGAAAGCCTCAAAGCCACAATCAACATTCCTGAATTTCATTCTCCCCGAACTCGTTCTTCACTCAAAACTTAAACTAACTGTCAAAACAAACACACGTCTTCCTCGGGAGGTGAGTCAAATGTTCCTCGTCAGGAAAACAAACAAAACGAGTCGGTTCATGTTGTTGCCTGAAAACACACTAACAATCAGTGTTCTTCGCTGTTGCAGGGTTCCCGTTGGACACTTCAAGCCACGAGGATGAACATGGCTTTTGTAAGAGTTTCCTTCCATGAAATAACACTGTTGAAAAAAGCTGATAACATCTTTTATTATTGCACTTTGATATCAGTTTGTGGGTCCTGTAAAACAGATCTTCGTAACGATCGGCCACTTTATTTCAGTAAATGCCATCAGTTTATGGCCTTATTATCAGGTTTAGATTTACGAAGTTAAAGTTTAAGTGGCTGTCCTGCTCAGATCAATTGATGTTGTTTTATTACAGGGAGATTCCTTCAATGTTCAGCCCGACCAGATGCAGGTATGTGCAGCTCCACCTCTTCTCAGTGGGATCTAGTTTTTGTGTCCATAAGCAACGATGTATGACAAGAGAACAATAAAGAAGATTGAACGTCTTAAACTCCAGTTCTTCCCCGACTATATCTAATATATTCTGTATCAGTTTCATCCAACTCTTCATTGAAGCTTCATGATGAGGGGTCAAAGTTCATTCTTTTCCAAATTTTATTTAAAAAAAAGCCTCTTAGTACAATCTCACTTATACTGCAACATGCCCAGTAACCTGAGAAAACAAAGTGGCTGTGATGAAGCATTTTTTAAAGTGTGTACGTATGCGTGTGTGTGTGTGTGTGTGTGTGTGTGTGTGTGTGTGTGTGTGTGTGTGTGTGTGTGTGTGTGTGTGGGGTCTGGTTAACTCTCATACTTTCATTGTTTAACTTGTTTGGAGCAGTGGTTAAACTACACTGCATTCTGTAAGTATTTGGACAGTGATTCATTTTAAACCCAATGTCCTGCAGAACAGAGTTATAAAAAAAAAAATGTAATAGCTCTGTACCAAAGTGAATAAAATAAGGATTGAAAATCCAACAATGGTCTCACCCGAGCTGTGTATTTTTCAAAGTGCTAAAATCATAAGATGTCCTGTATGGGATGGCAGGTTACGTTTTCTTCACTCAGTTATAAAACACTCTTTCGAAAGACATGTATGTGGTTGTGGCCGTGTCCTAAAGAAAAATAGCTACGAGGTTAAAGGCTGACTTGAGCTTTAGATTGAAGCTGTTTACATCCACATCAGCCTGTTTATACACAGTCCTAAATGAATTGGACAAGTTAAAAATAAACTTAAATAAAGGCATCATGCGTAAATGTTCGGTGACATCTGCAGACACGGGGCGTCTGTCCTGTGATGCCCTGCAGCCATCGTCACTTCAGTCAGGAACATTGTACTTCCTGATGTGAATGTTTGCCTTATCTGTCGCTGTGGGATCATTGTCATCCTAAAACTGGAGGGCTGACAATGACAAGAAAAGAGTCCAGTTGTGCTGGCATGGATGAAAACACCCTCAAACACCCCTAAAGCTCAGCCGTGTTGCCTCATAGTCATTGTTTAACTTCAAGTCCTCTGATCCTCCTCAAACCTTTTCACATCCAGGACCCTTAAACTGACACGAATGAGACCACAGACCCCCATGTGATAAGATTTTGTCCCTGATTTTGTCCAATTGGGTTTTTGCTTTTAGATATTTTATAACAGAAAGTGTTTGAAACCCATGACCAACATTCTTACATTCTGTCATTGTGTTACTTATGGAAAACATTAAATATTATAAAATTCTCCCCTTTTTGCTGGAGACCTTCAGGAAACCCCCTCAATGACCCCTGGAGGTCCCTGGAACCCACCTTGAGAACCACTGTGCAACACAATAATGTGTTACTGTCCAAATACATATGGACTATAGTGTATAACTGGTTTATACTCAAAATGAGGAACCCGCCATCCAGCCAGAAACATGTATTTTTTCATGTCCGTGGTATAAATGGATGTTGTCATCAACACATTTCCCATAGTGCACTAGAGACGACTGATGTTTGATTTGGCGAGTGATGCTGTCATTCTCATGAAAACACTTTTACAGCTGTCTATCACAGCGATCTCATCACTGGTGATATGGAATTAGAGCCCCTGTTAGTCTCTTTATTCTTGTGTAACTTTAACCTTTATGATTTTACGAGTTTTACGGAGCTTTTTATGGAGTCGTTTAACGGCGTGTTTTCGTTCCTTCCCTGGTGTTGTAGATGTTGAACGCTCTGCTGATTCTCGTCTTTGTGCCCATCTTTGACCTCATCATATATCCGCTGGTCGCCCTCTGCAGAATCAACATCACGTGAGTGGAAGCCTGTTGTTTTGGATACGTCCACCTTTATTGCAGACATGAGCATTTAAGAAGCCTCTTAAACTCGGAAAAGGAGCCATGTGACCTTTAATTTATCCCCCAGCAATACGCCGCACGTACACAAACATACTGTACATTTACAATTGTAAATCTGATGAGTGGCTGATTCATGCATGTGGAGCACACAGCACTTTTATTTTCCATGGATTGCCACAGTTTACTGAAAAATAAGTGATCACATTTCAGCACTTATTCATCCGAAGAATTGAACTAAAACAACTTTCAAATGTGATTGCACACACACACACACACACAAATAGTGCAGAGCTCTTTCGTAATTTATGATTTTATTCATGTTTTTTATAGAATAGCTCAGGCTGTAAAAGACACATTTGCAACAGATGGCATTGGGTCAAAACAAGTGGTGAGGCAGTCTCTTATCAGGCAGATCAGTGAGGACACTGATGTGGAAATCACTACTGATTTATAAAGTGATAAAGCCTGACTCTCAGAACAGTAAACAGGCACTGGGCCTATAGTCGTGAAGGGTATATAAAAGTGTTGACTGTCTGTCACTGACTCTCTCTGCCCCTCCAGGCCTCTGAGGAAAATGGCCACGGGGATGATTTTTGCAGCGCTGGCCTTCTGCGCGGCCGCACTGGTGGAGGTGAACGTCGTGGTGCGTATGAGCAGCAATCATGAATCGTCTCGTTACAGAGATTAAAAGGCACTCACCAAAACCATTGCTTACTTACACGCTTAGATCGAGCAGCTACAACACATGAAAACACCTGCACACAGACTGACTTCTACAAATCCTACACATCCTGGAGAAACTGAGCTGTCCTCATGGTTCGGTTACTACACAAACTGTCACAACCTCACCCCCCATTTATTTTTGTCTGATGTCTCATACTCTCAGCAGCTGGCAGCTGGAATTAGAGCTGTCTTCATGAGGTTAATTTGAAATCATGCTGGCAGCTTGCAGGCATGTTCTCTATGTTGGTCCATCAGTCGGTCCACCGCTTTGGTCCAGACAAAAAGGTGTATGTGTATTGTAAGAACAATTACATTTATCCTTAATTTCTTCTGTTTTAATCCCAATGTAATGTTTGAATATATCAAAAAAAGTGAGACCTCTGTGAACCACAAAAAGTGCTATATAAGTCTTTGTAATACAATAATAGCAATTTCTTTCTATAATACTAATTTTCCGCTCCATCTGATAGAAAACTGTGGTGGATCCTGCACCTGAAGGGAGCTGTCTCCTACAGGCCTTCAACCTGGTAGAAGGTAATGTCAGTGTGAAGATCCCTGGCAGCGACCTGTTTCCAGACCCCATCCGATGCCGTCAGGTAATCACATGGGAGGAGGGAAAAGCAACTTTTTTTATCCGTGTGGACGCAGGGCAGCAGACATTTCCCAGTGACCAGGCCTTCCTCAAATTCATACTGTTTTTTTTTTTGTCTGCTTTTGCATTTCAAACACAAGTCTAGACTCTAAATTTACCAGAGGTCTGAGAATGTGAGAGTGTGTTTGTCTTGTGGGAGAGTGTGTGCAGAGTTTATCACCTCTTCACTCAGTAATATTAGCTTTATTTAACCGCTGAGATAAAATAAAAATATGAAGGGAATAAACAGGGATCACAAAGACACATAGCTTATAAGATCCAAAGGACAGTATAAAACTATAAGCACCCAGTGTACCATAACACACACACACACACACACACACACACACACACACACACACACACACACACCAAAAAAAAAAAGCACAGCAATTAACAAGGCACACAAAAGCCAGTTGGCTCATGATGAATGTGCTGTTTGTGTTTGTCTTTGGCAAAACCCTTGAGACATTTAAAACTTGTTTTGTCTGTCTTAACAGTTTGCATTTACATTTTAATGAACCCACGAAGCTAAAGTTGTTTACCAGCTACTGTCAGAGCCTCTAGCTGTTCGACAGAAACATTTTGGAGATTAGGACGCTTCTTTCTGTCTTTGCTCAACTGTTAAATTTTACAACTTAATTTAAGGAAATATGTAATATGAGGTTTATATAGTTCTATACTCTAAACAATATTAATAAACTAGTTCAACAGAGAAAAATCATCTAAGGCTTAGTATATTGTATTTCATTCTCTTTTTGTCAGAGATTATTTTCAAGCAGTGAAAGAACCTGAACATTAACTCCCTGGTCTCTGTGTCAGGACCCTCCTGAGTATGAAACGCTTCCACTGGGGGCGTCCAGCAAGGAACTGATCATCGAAGTCACCTTAGACGGAACAACTTCAAGGTGTAACCTGATGTTTGAACAAGAAATGGCCTACAGTCTCATCCTGTACCCCGAAAGTAAAGAGATCCGGTGCAAACTCGTGAGTGCCCCTGAAAATTGGTTCCAAAGTCTTTTTAATAGTATTAAATATTCATGACTAAATAAGGAACAATTGAAAATTTAAAGTGAAGATCCTTGGGTATTATTTAAACCCAAGGATCTGGTTGTGGTTGTGATTCGATCAGGTTTGATTTGACTGTTTTCCTGGCAATTATTATTTATGATTATTAATAATATTCAACCCCATTGGCACTGAGTGTAACAGCACAAATGAGTTCAGATATTATTGTGTGTTTTATTCGTCATCCAGGTGAAAGACTTCATAATGAAAGACACAGAAGGGAATCCTCTTCTCAGGTAAAATATTTAATATAATTTAAATTTGAATGTAATTCGGCTTCAAAATAAAAATTTCCTCGTAGGTCGACTTGACCAACTTGATTAATCGGTTACATTTGATCATGAGTTCTTATAATTCAAATTGAACAGGTTCCTCAACACACAAGCAGAAGCTCTAAACCTGACGGTGGGAGATGTGACCTTCCACGTGCCCTCTGGTTACAGCATGTCTGCTAACAAGACTGTGGACCGGGGAGAGTGAGTACAACTCATGTTGACAGTTGTGTTCAGTGTAGACCTTTTGTATTTGTGCATCTGCTCTTTGACTGTGCCAGAGTGGAGCACTGGAATCCATCTTGGAACTCGACTCAGACTTGACCTTGATGACTCTGACTCAGATAACGGAGACTCGACTCAGACTTGGACTCGGACTCGAACACTTGAAACTCGAGACTCGAGGTTTAGAGACTTGACTGCGGTCTCGGTTGGAGGATTCTTGCTTTACTTCCTTTACATTTAACAAGAGGATCTGTTGTTCATGTTGTTGTTGTTCAAAGTTATTCATGCAGAAAATGAACAAGACTTTTACTTCCAGAACCATGGATTCCTGCATTAACTCCCACTTTGCAGCGATTTAAGTAAATCCCAATTAGGCCTCAATTAAATAATTTAAATATGTGTTATATGACTTTTTAATTTAGTGTAGATCGCTACTAGTCAAATCATGTGTTCTTGTTCTTTTCTAATTCATGTCATCCTTTATGCACCTCCTGCCTCCGGGTAGATACTCAGATGTCACGTGCAGCCCACAGACAGAGAATTGCTCTCATCTTGACGTGGGCCTTCTGGACTTTGGAGCTTCCTACACCGTCATACTCACTGAGGTCAGGACACCTGTCATGCAAATAGCATTTTATACAAAGATTTTAAAAGTCTTCCATACTCATGACATCACCTCTGTGTTGCTTTGGCAGAAATTGGGTAAAATTGTGACTGACAGGATGGAAGATGTGAAGGCCAACGATGTGCACATTGCCTGGCAGATCCCCCAGTACGTCCTCATAACTGCTGGAGAGGTCATGTTCTCCATTACAGGCCTGGAGTTCTCCTACTCACAGGTTTGACATTATAATACTTCACTCAGCTGCATGTGAAACTCTATGAACGTCTGATTATATAGTCTGTACGCTTTCTGTCCTGGATCAGTGCAAGGCAAGGCTTTTTTGTTAAATGAATTCCAACAGGCGCCAAATTTCTCAGCAAAAAGGTTTCAAAACATCCATAGAAATGAGTGTTTAAAACACACTGAGCATACAGATGGACAGTGGAGAATAGCATTATGCTACTGAAGTAGTTTGAAAACTTTCTATGGCCATTTTGATACTTTTTTTGGAAAGGAATTCATTATAACATAATCACATTTTCAAGAATTCAAGCCCACAGGGACTGAATGTGTGAGTGAAATGATTGAGGTTTAGGCCTTTGACGATCCCATGGAATCAATAGTTAATCAGTTGTGCCTATTCTGTTAAATTAAACTCCTTTTGTCTCTGTAACTTTTATCCTGTTGGTTTAAGACTTAAGACTGTTTGATGTCCCACACCAAATAACAAAACAGAAATATTTTGTCACGTTTAGGAAGTAATATGCCATTTCACTGAACCTCTAAAGATTGTATGATCCCAAAGCTGCTTGATGTCTTTGCTCTTTACTCACACTGGATTTGTGTTGCCTCCAGGCTCCGGCCAACATGAAGTCAGTCCTACAGGCAGGCTGGCTGCTCACTGTTGCATTTGGGAATGTGATCGTGTTGATCGTGGCGGAGGGGGCGGGACTGGAACAGGTATGATTTCATTGGGCATTATGGGAGACATTAAAAACTGTACTGAAACCACAGTCAACTGACCTTTTGTATGAAATACTTTTAAGGCTGAAATATTACTTGTTGTAAATAGTCACAGTAAAGTGTCAGTTCAAAAAGCCGCATTTCTCACTTCCCTCCAGTGGAATCCAGCCATGCAGTTTTGTTTTTATCTATCAAAGTTATCTTTTGCACCCCAAGACAATGAAGATGAACTTCATTTGAACTTCAACATTAATCAGCAGTGCATCTTCCCAGATCCAGTTACTGTGGATGACCTGGTTACTCTCTCTAAATAGTTCCTAGAGTTAAATTCGAATTTTCTAAATGTCAGTATTGAATCCTTGGAGCGCTGCGAATAAAAATACATGAGTTTCTATCCTTCTAAGGGTAAGTGAGAAAGTGTGTTTTCTTTTTGGCTGGACCGCAACAGCTGGACCAGCCCTGTAATCTGGAATGTCCCCGACTGACTGACTGATTGTCTGACTGACTGATCATATTTCCACCACTGGTCAGCCAAGTGCTTCATCACTGTTAGGGGGGTGTTTACAGCTTGCAGTGTGGCTAATTTTAGATTCTAGAGCTACAGACTTTCTTCAGACAAGACTGGGTATAAACTTAGCACATGGCTGAAATTTGAAATGGTTACAGGTAAGTGTTGAGTTTATATTAACACATAACGCAGTAACTTTAACATGGCAAACGAGGGCGACTGAAAACGAGGCTTCGTACTAAAATGCCACTATGAGCTATTATACATATCAAGCCGAGGGAGTTAGAAATAAAGACGTGCCTCAAATAAAAGTGTTACATTCTGGAGTTGAGGGAAATAAAGGCTAAACTATTGTGGATCCCAGACGGAGGCTGCGTGCTGTGTGAGAGACAAAATAAGAAAGATATTGTGTCGCTTCTAACTTTCTCTCCGAGCGATCGCTTTATTAAGTAAATATAGCTGAAATCACAGCTCAGTCTTTGACTTTAATTTATGTGTTTGGTAATTTTGTCAGTTGCAGTCACAGGTATAAAATCAGGATTTGACCATGGCTGCTCCAGCTATACTCTAGGTTTTGACCTAGTCTTGTTTTTTATAATTTGTGAAAAACTTCCTTTTCCTTTGTAGTTTTTTTTTGTTATAACTCTCAGCTTTTTAAATCCCTGCATTGCTTATAATCACTGTAACAACTGAAAATGTGACATTCAACTCTTAAAAAGGCCTTTTTATGACTTTGTCTTAAATAAAACAAACATCTACTAAAACCTGTTACTATAAAACATTACATGCCTGTAACATTCCTTCTCTAGAGTTCAGCAAACCTCAGCAGTGAACTAAATCTTTCTCCACCCAGCACAGTTCACATGCTAACTCTATTTGTCGTCACAGTGGAAAGAGTTCCTGCTGTTTGCCGGCCTGCTGTTGGCCGTCTTCATCATCTTCTCCATCATGTCCTGCTTCTACACCTACGTCGACCCCGATCAGCTGGACAAGATTTACCTGGAGGACTCAGGGAAGGAGGAAGATGATGATGACAACATGAAGAAAAAATCTAATGAGGTGCAAATGAACAAAAGGGGGAAGAGCACCAGATTGTAATTGTGCCGCCAATGTCTTCGCTGCAGCTGATTAGATTTGGCTACAAAAGGTGAAGTATTGGATCAGTTAGACACGCAGCTATCATGTGAAGGTACCGTTTTTAATTCAGTTTCTTGTCATGTTTTTGTTTTAAGCTACTTTTTGTGAAAATGAAGCACTGAGATGTGATTGTCGGGACATTTCTTGTGGTTGGAAGCGCAGTATTTGTTTGTGACATCATTCGATGTATTCTCTGAAACCTTTAACACTCCAGTCACTTCAAGATTTAAAGGCTGAGAACAGGAATGAATTTTTCCTAAATCAGACTGAATACATGACATAGTGTTTAAGACAGGCACAATATTGTGTGACTTCCCACAGCATGATCAATAGTGTTATTACAAATGAATGTCAGATATTGTATTCTGTATATATTTGTTGCGTATTAACTGCATGTTGGAACGATATATTTTCTACGATGCTGAATAATAACTACAGACCATCTTGTATGGGATCACACCGGTCGCACTAACAAACATCTGTCCGCAGATGTGCACACCTGCAAAAGTACACAAATCGCCTGCACTAGGTGTCTCCAGAACCACATTTTGCCACGATGACACACATATATAGACAACACCAGCCACACGCTGGTAATTATAACCTACACGGTCTGACAGCACATGTTGGAGAAGTGGTTAAGTTTACATTGTGCGCCTATAACAATAATATTAAAGGAAAATAGTTATTAGTGGTGTGGCACATCGTAAGCCAATAATTAAAAATTCAGCATATGTATTACCTATGTATACCATTTATTGTGATTTACCTTATTGGTCCTTCAGTTGCAGGTGGGGATTGTTATGAATAGATCCATATTATTCGCTTCACAATGTTTTCTTATCTTCTGGTTTGAGTTTTGGAAAAAACAAAGTTTGTGACAGAGTCCTTGAATACATCACCAAGAAAAACAGTGCCTGCTTGCAACTGCATTGACATACAGTACTTTAAAATAGTTCACTGTGAAAGTTTCAAGTCTTTGAAGGTTGAACTGAAACCAGTTATTGCCCTGCAAGTGGGAAATCTAAAAATTGTATGAAAAAAAAAAAAAAAAAGTCAGTATTGTATTGTGTATTTTTCAATCCTGGAAATACTTAACTTTCTCACCGAAGACATTTTTGACATGTCGCAGTAAGAAAAGGACAGGTATAAATAATAAAATTCAGCTGCTCCGGGTTTTCGGGGTCCTGGTTTTGTTTAAGCAGGTTCACTGTCACACTGTCATGACTTCACCGGGACACTCGAATAGAACAGAGCCATTGTTAATGTTGTTAGTAACACCTGAGCCTTTTCTACAGTGACAAGTCAAATGTTTAAATTATGCTGCTCCCTATTCTGTAAAAAAGACTGTTGTGATGCTAAAACCTTTTTTTTTTTTTTTGCGCTGTTGGAAAATTTAATGATTAAATTTTAAATCATCCTTTTTTTCATTCTTCTTAACTAGAACAATTTTCCATCGCACTATATTACACTGAAATTTTAAAATCTGTGATTATCTGTGGTCGGGTGTATAAAACACAATTCGTATTAGAGGAAAACAAAGGACAGGAAGTGACATTTAGCAAATAAAAGATGACATTTATTATATTTGTAGATGCACACCCCTCCTTTGCCTATTCTGAGATGTGTGACCTGTGGCGGCAGACTGTATTCAAACTGACCCGTTTCATTCAGCGCTCCTCACACAGCTCTCATTAATCATCAAACCATTACGATCAGCGCTCTGTGGCTGTTCAATGACAACGCTCATCTAAATGACAAGAGAAACATTTTACAGGAAACAAATGTTCACATCCCTGGAATATCATCTTGCATTGTTTGGCTTATTAGCATACTGAATTGATTTAAGTGGTCATTTTTCTTGCTCTGGAAGAACCAAACAGTATTAGCATGTGCAGGACAACAAAACCAGGAAATGTTTAGAGCCACTCGATGGCGTCAGTCATCGCATTGCAATTAGTTTTGACCATGACATCTCGCATCCGGGGGTTTATCTCAGGACGACCTTGACAGATGAGAGGAGAAAGAAGAGTCGGGTGAAACTCCACGTTAATCTTCATCTTTCCTCCCTCACTTCTTACTGACACCAAAGCATTACAGGAAGCTCGGAGGATGAATGTCTGCGGCGAAAGATCTTTAGGTCTTTTCACGGCTCTAAATCACCGTAAACTCCAGTGAGACTTGTATATTGTGTATGGCAGGTGAATGTTAAAGCTGGGATGGTGCAGTGGTCCTGTGGCTCCCTGTGTGTCTTTCCAGTAGAAGCTCTGTGACACGGGCGATGATATCAGGATGCACCAGGCAGTCTAACAGGTCATTAGTGGTTATTATTGCATGTCTGGATACCTCACAATCCTCTGAAGAGTTCTCTGGCGTCTCATCTGCACAATCACGTGCTCTACACTGGGT
The DNA here is from genome assembly GCF_002814215.2 of Seriola lalandi dorsalis. NCBI lineage: Eukaryota > Metazoa > Chordata > Actinopteri > Carangiformes > Carangidae > Seriola > Seriola lalandi. Next base: position 335,445 of record NW_019524798.1, read on the forward strand.
CAAGTCGGGGCTACGTTCACGTCTCTCCTGCTGGAGTCTGACAGCAGGTGCGGCCTCAGATCTCCCTGCTGCCTCCGAGCTGACAGTGTCTTCTTGAGATGTGCACGCTCCGTTCCTGGAAGATTTGAACCGCAGATCTTTAGGGGTCACCTCCCTCGCTTCTGGTGAGTCCTCTTGCTGACAGCGCACAGAGATGAGATGTGGCCCAAAGGGAACGCTGAAGGGCACAGAATCCCCCGTCGAATCTCTCTTCTTTCTTATTTGTCCGCTGGAGTCCCGTTTAGCTGGACGGGTGTCTCTTGGGTCCCGGGTCAGTTTGCCGTGGCAGAGGGCCTTCTGTCTTTGCGCACAAGCCCTTACTGCCAGATTCACGTACTGCATGTTCTCATTATGGGATGCTACTCCTTCCTGTAGAAACAGAGCACAGACAAACTGGGACCGAGAGATCACAAGCATGAGCTGCCAGCTAAGTAACCACCTTTCACCTGCGTGTGTTAGGCTGCTATTACATCCAAATGTCAAACGACAAGGCATAGTTTGATTTTGAGGTTTGAATCTAACATCAGGCCTTTCATAAAAATGTTAACATTCTAGTCGCTCTATCACAGAGACATATTTAAAGCCTGTAGGATAGTGAGAGGAAACAAGTGTACAAAACAAAAAGGGCTGGGATGTGTTTGTTTTCCCAAAATATAAAAAAGAAAGCAAAAGAATCATTTCAGAGAATCACATTAAAAACTAATAGGATGTGGAAATGAGTGACTTCAGTGAACCCAAGCGGTGTTTTCAAAAAGAGACACTGCTGCAGACAATAATACGTGCCACAGATTCAATGAAATGAATGGGGTCAAAGTAACAGCCGCGCCGGTTCTCTCATTTTTCTACAAGTAAACATTTGCCATCAGAATAATTTGAAAGAAGAAGAAAGATGCCAAAATCACATAAATATTCTACACACATGGGCTTTACAGCTCATTTAGTAACTGGTTTATCGCCAGAAAATTTTATCTTGCAGCAGCAGCTAGCTACTACATTTTTTGGGGAACCATGTGTAGCTTTTATTAATATCTTTAATGTCTTTATTATTTATTATTTTTAAGTCTTTATCTAGTAAGTTTTTATACATTTTCTAAACTTTCTGAACTCTATAACTTTAACTAACATTCAATATTCTCCCGCCTGATTTAAAGCCCCAGTATAGCACAGCATATGTTGGCTATCTACCTCTGGCAGAAAACAGCTTGTAGAAGAAAGCGAGAAAGTAAAGAGCGTTTAAAGTTCAGTCCCACTCTTCCTCTCTTTGCAGTTACAGGAAGCATCTCTGGAGCTTTAGTCTCTCCTTAACATCTGTGGTTCTTATACAGCAGCACATACTGTGACTACACAGTAAGTGACCTCCTGTAGGTGGGATAAATAAACCCGCTCTGAGTGGCAGAAGCTGCCTCGGCTGTGCCGACTGATACACAGGAAGAGAAGAAGGTGTGGGAGGTACAGTGGGTAGTACTCTGTCACAGAATCTCATCGTCAGTTATACTGTATTTTACAGCAGTGATGCAAAATGAAAGGCCTCTTTCACCTGATGAAAAAAATTGGACCAAAATTTTAAAAAACATGAGTATTATATTATTATTATCATTATTATTATCATTATGAGGAAAACAGTTTGCTCATATCATGATGATGCAATTCAACTGAAAGTTTAGTTGATAATACTGAACTGATTCTGAGGCTTAATTCAGACCGCCACGGATGAAAGGATTGACATGAGCGATGACCAGATTAGTTTTTCTGATCTGACACTCATACAGAATTCCCTGCACAGTGAGCTGCAAGCTGAGGACAATGTTTCACACAGACTTGGTGTTTTTGAAACCGAAGAACCTGCAAATCTTTTACAGAAGCTGAAGACTGCGTTCGTTTTCTCTTCTTAGCGACACCAACACAAGCGAGAGGGAAGAATTGGGGAGCTATTAATTGGAGGAAGTATTAATTTGCTACCTCAGTGGGATTGAGCCAGTCGTCAGCGTTGTCGTCACTCGGAGCACTTTTAATAGCGCAGACAACAGCCTTGGTCACAGCTTCGCTAACTCTCGCCACATCGTCCGCTTCCTGTGCAGGAGCAGAGAGCCAAGCAGAAACAAGTACGAGCGCCGCATATCAAGATAATTACACAGAATCACAGAGACGCAGTCTCGGTGTACGCTGCAGGCACAGTTTGTTGTCTGTGACCTTGCAGGGAAAAGCTGGAGAGGGACCCGCTGCTTGAATAAACATTTGTCTGGCAGCAGGGAGCTTTTTTTTCATGCGGCACACACTCCTTGCTGTCCACATACACTCATCATAATGACAGGGAATCTTTTACTGTCAGACCTGTTCATTACTCAAAGCTGAGAGGGGCCTTCATCCGGGAGCAGGGGCTCCTCGGGGGCAAAGAGGAGGGGAAGCCAACGTGCCTCAAGTTTATTTGAGATGCAAAAGTCACAGAACGTCTTTTCATTGTTTGAGGTTTTCAGGTGAATAGCTCAGGAGGAGGGAAGAGACAAAATTGGGCTCCTTACCAACTCGATCCAGGAGTTGACGCTGACGGTGACGGGATCCACTGACTCCACATAGTGCCACCAGTGTCTGGGAACATAAAGCACCTGAGCAGAGAAGATAAAACATTATTAGAAGCTTAAATGGATTAAGAGTATCAAGACGTCACCCACTCCCCCTCCTTTTTTTTTTTTTTGTCTTCAGGCCACTGTGATAAATGTTGAGAGAATACATGACTGTACTGATCATCCACTAGATGGCAGCACACACCTCTTTCCTCAAGGACTGTCAGCAGTTCACCAAAGTGACTCTATTAAAACGGGCAATCCTTATTGATTACCTGCCTCCTCAGCAGTCCTGATTCATTCGTGGCCTGTGGTCTGACAAGACAAGAGGGATGAGCTCTCCTTTGATTTGATTTGCAGAGGTGGAGCCATCTTGGAGGAGATTGCTGTAGATACCATAACTATCCAGTCTGTGTCAACAGCTGAAGTACTTTTATGGTGACAAAAATCTAAGCACAAAAGTGCACTTGTAGCTTTCAACTGTTTGTAAATGCCGGGTCCGGCCACACCATCAGCTGGAGGAGATCAAGATCATTGATTTGGAGGCCCCAGAAGAATCAAACATCTGATGCCAAAGGCCGGCCTTAAACCAAGACAGGGGTCACAACCTGCCTCCTATATATTATGTCTTGTTAACGTATGACTAACGAACCAGATTAAAGTCATGGGATGACATCTGTGCCTGCTCCATTAGCTAAATAAAGAATGTGAGGTAGCGTCTATAGCTCTGAAAGCCAGGAAACCAAACTTCCTTCCTTCCTTCTTTATGATTAGATGGAATCCTATAACTATAACCTTTGAACCCTATACAGTTAAAAGGCTGAGCCCAAAGGTTAAGAAAGAACATCCATGGATAAAAGTCTTTTGACCGTGGGATCAACTTAGACCAGCCAGGACTTAGTTTACACCAAAAAACTACCCAGTAAAAAGAGGAAAGGTGGTAATAAACAGAGTTAGGGTATTTTGCGCAGACTTCTCATTCAACAAAACAAGCAAAACTAGCTTGTTATGTCATCAACGGTGACCTACACATCACTCCGCAATCAGCCACCAGAGTCACTCGATAGCCATGTTTTGGAGTAGCTGAAAGGAGGGTATTTGGTGTACCGCAGGAGCTCCAGCACAAGCAGATAGTGAAAAGAGACAGATGGCTAATTGCTTTGACACCATTTCGACACTTGAAAAACAATGCAGCTGGAATCTGAAACAAGGCAAAGTAGACCAAATACACCCAGGAACACTCCGGCAGCGATTCAGGTCTCTGAAAATTAGGGGCACCATGAACTCACCCACGTCTAAAGCGGAGCAGAGGAAGGGAACCTGACTGATTTGTCAGTTGATTTACTGGCTTAGACGTGATCCTGTAACTTCTCTCCAGGACAAGTCATCAAGAGTGATGACGCAGCCGACTTTAATGTAGCTTAACCTTCCCCTTCCTTTAATATAAAAACTCCATTCTGCTGAAGGTGAAACCCTATAACTGAGCAGGCTAGGATTTAATTGGAACCCAAGTCACGACCGTTGCCTTGCTTCACGCTTTTATGGAGGACACCACGACAAATAAATCTCACCGTTGAGTCTACTTTTACATGTTCAGAGTTTAAGGACTCATAAAGCCATATTTTATGGTTATTGCTTCTGTGTCACAAGCAGTTCATCACATAAATGTAGAGCTACAGTATTGCATAACATCAAACCTCAGTAAATCACTGAGGGGTGGTTTTCCTCATTACAAAAGAGGTGCTTAATGTAATTTTGTTCAATGTTTGATACAAAAATGAAAACATGGCGTAACCATACTGGTATTATACATGACACAGGGTTCACAGTTCAACACAGCTACAAAATGTTTAACCAAGATTGACTGAGAACAAACTATAGCTTTATTATTTGTCCTTCAGCTGGGCATAAAGCTGTTTACAAATGTGACTATTTCTTATGTTTTTTTTTTTTTTTTTTACAATTCTTTAGTGCTGCATTTATTTTCTCACTCACTCAATTAATTGTTCAGTTTCCAAAATGCCAGAAAATAGTATCTACCTGATAGCTATTATTTTATATCTGTGTGATACTCTATCATATAAGACAAAGAAAAACAGGAAATTCAAACATTTGGCATTTTTGCTTAAAAAAATGACTTAAACATTCACTAATTATAAAAATAGCTTTCAATCATTTCCCTGTTAATGGGCTTATTATTTCAGCTCTGGTCTTCTTATATAATTTAGTAAAAAAAAAAAAAAAAGATGGGAATGTGAATGTATTGTACAAAATTTTACTTGAATGAAACCGCCCTTATTTGGTCATGAAATGAAATGTAACATCTTGAGAGAAGCTGATTTTATATTTTCCATGTTTTTTTTCTGCGTTTGTCCATTTTCTGGCAGCAGATGACACTTGTGACAAATCACAGTCATAAATTAATTACATCATCTGGCATTCAATGTATGTAAGCCAAAAAAAATCAGTATCCTTTAGGAGGCATAACTGATCCAGTTTAACCAATAATCTGATCTTTGTTTTTGCTTTTTGTTTTGCAAAATACCACGTCCAGAATTCTGACCTGGCCTGGCTGCAGAGTGACGGTGTGGACCCTGGCTCTCTGGAAATCAGGGAACCTCCTCGGGTCTGGATGGAGCACATCCACCTGACTGAAGACACTCGACTCCTCATAGGGGATTCGGGTTGGGTAGAGTTTAGGCGTGTCCTCTGGAGGAAAGAGGTGCCAGCGTTTCCTGCAAAGAGGAAACATCGCAGGTAGATATGATTTCACTAATGAGCTAATGACTAATGAGCAGGCAAAGGCTGTCGTTAGAAATTCATTCAACTGTTTGGTGGTGACCGAGTCAGCCATAAATTCAGGCCAAGTGGGTTGTTGTAAGCCAAGAGTTGCAGCTATCCAAAACTGTAAACAACTCTTTTATTGCACTCTGACAGAGCGTAGTAAATACTAGAAACTATGTAAACAGTTTCAACTGTGATGGACTTAGATACAACACAAAATATAGGAATCATGATGACAGGAAGAAGATGTTGTTAGTATGAATTACAGTGACAGTGAACAGTGTTTTAAAGATCCAAGCAGCATTTTTTTTTATCAATTCCAAAAGGTATTATGTCATTTTGTGAGGATAATTAAAGCTGACAGGGCCAATGAAAATTAATCAGTGCAAAAGAATCCAGTTGTCTCTAACCTGAAACTCAAATGACATCCCCATGAATAGTTTGGGTGTTGTGTAACACAGCCACTGCCATTATTGTTTCCTGTGCATCTGACCCACCATTGTCACAAATGTCATGGAATCAATCAGCGCTGTTGTATTTTCATGGATCAGCAGTGTCAAAGAACTGCTTGTGCTGAATTTCATTCCCTTTTGAGATCAATACCAAACAAAAGAATCCGAGACCCAATTACAAGGAGCGAGATAAAACTGTTGCTCTCTGGGAGACCAGCAGAGTGAGATAAGACACTCAGAGACCTTTCCTCTTTTGTTTATTGACTCACAGTGCCCCATATAGCGTCTCACCCTCTATCTCCATTCCCCTACTGCACTGGTGAGCTCTGCGACGAATTAACTCTCTTTCAGTGGGGCAGAGGACAGATCGCGCTCGGTGTCAGCAGTTACACTACATTGCACCTTTCATGTTATGGAAGAGGTAGGTGGTTAACCGGCATAAAAACACCACCATCGGCGTGGTGGGGTACAGCCGCGCTTGTATGGAATCCTGAACCTTCTTTCAGCTCAGTTACGACAAGTCTCTATTAAATGCAGAGACCGATTATCACAGGAATGACGGGGCAATGCCAGTTTTTACTTTTACGCCTCTCAGTGGGTATACGCCGACCGACACCAAAACCAAGAGCCTAACATTGCGCAGGTCCCCTCATGCCACGAAACAAAAACAGAAAAAACAGCTCTGACCCGTTGAAGCATGGACCTCACAAGATCTCTGAAGGTGTCCTGTGGTATCAGGCACCAAGATGTTCGTAGATGTTCCCTTTAAGTCCTGTACAAGGATTTTGCAATGCGTGGACTCCATGGATCAAACTTGTTTTTCTGGTACATCCCACAGATGCTCTCTCTCTCTCTCTCTCTCTCTCTCTCTCCCTCTCTCCCGCTCCGACCCAACCGGCTGAGGCAGATGGCCGCCCACCCTGAGTCCGGTTCTGCTCAAGGTTTCTGCCTCTTAAATGGAAGTTTTTTCCTTGCCACTGTTGCCTAGCGCTTGCTCTTGGTGGGAATCGTTGGGTTTCTGTAAATATTATTATAAAGAGAAGGTCTAGACCTGCTCTATTTGAAAAGTGCCTTTAGATAACAAATGTTGTGAATTGGCACTATACAAATAAAAAATTGGAAAAAAAAAAGATGCCTTTGTTGAAGTCTTTGTCATGTTCCTCACACCATTCTTGAACAATTTTTGCAGTGTGGCAGGGAACATTATCCTGCTGAAAGAGGCCACTGCCATCAGGAAATACTGTTGCCATGAAGGGCCTTCTCCCCATAGTGCATCCTGCTGCCATCTCCTCCCCAGGTAAACAATACACACACAGCTGGGCCATCCACATGATGTAAAAGAAAATGCGATTCATCAGACCAGGCCACCTTCTTCTGGTTCTGACGCTCACATGCCCATTATGTTGTGTAGTGGGATAAGTAGAAAATAGTACCAAAGGATTTGGCATCTAGGTTTAGCTTGATGATCCGTCTTACCGTCCTTGGACCTGCAGCACCAGGTTGCAGCCATACGAGTCCAGGTGGCATGGTGTGTTGGCCCCCTCTGTGCCGATCCATAAGGTGCTCTCTCTCCCATTACGTCCCTCAAAACCAAAGTCGGACCACTTTACATCCTGCAACACAAACGCATACACACTTACACACACCACTTTATGACAATTATCAATCGAAAATAATGTGAAAATATTAACAACAATTGATTTTTAAATCACAAGTCTCATTTTTTTTTTTGGATGTGATAAAAAACATGACATGGAAACACAGCTCACATTTTCACAGCTGTCACAACACGGCTTTAAGCTCAAAGATGTAGCCCCACCTCATCAGCTACTTACGCCTATTATAGGTGACCAGCGGAGGTCTCTGTGTAGAGAAACCAAATGACAATATTTGTCATCTTTCAAGAAAAAATGTCCTGTCAGTCATATCCTGTCAGGCCACAGAGGTGTAGCAATCATGCAAGTCATTACGATGTATGCAGACAGCTGTAAATGACAGACTGGTCAATCTAGCTCTCAGGCAGCCTTTTCCCCAGCATCATTTATCCTGAAAAATAGCCCACGTCTGCCTGTCTCAAAAGCATGAATGTCAGCAGGTAATAATTGCAGGTGCATGCCCAATAAAAATTTATCACTGAGATAAAATGAAACGAACGTGTGGCAGCGGCTCGAGAACGGATGGCACTTTTATGCTTTTACTTACCACAGGACAAGAATAGCAGCTAATAATAAAGTCGTTAGAGGGAAAAGCTTAACATTTTAATTGAAAATGTCAAAACATTGAAAATTCTAAGAAAAAAAGACACTATTTTGGCTCTTTCATTTTTTTTCTTCCCCCCATTTAATTTTTAATTTGTTGATAAGCTGAAGCTGTTGCAACCCGATTAGACAGTAACAGTATGTGAATAATATTTCTTAAATTAAGCCTTAAGAAAAAAAAACTTCTAATTGTGTTTATTGTCATCTCAAATAAAATTTGGTATTCATAACATTTCTCTCTCTTCTTGTTTGCTTAGACTGTATGTGATTATATACTTTTCATATAAGTCATACATGACCAGCTCCACCAGGATGTGAAAGTGTTTGTTCATTCTGAGAACACAAACAATTAAGCTGTTGACATACATGGACATATTTATATAATGAAAACACTAATAAAAACCACGCGTTTAAGTTGACCCTGGATTCTCTTTATTTGTTTTAGTTTGGCAACATATCTGATCCTGAGTGGTCACTGGTAAATGCACATTATGCTCTCACCTGAAGTCTAGTATTCTCAACTATTTCAACGTCAGGACCAGATTTGCTGTTCTGCTTTTGTTCTATCATTTAACAGTGCTGTCTCACTGCATTGTTAGATGCAGTCAGTCCTAATTTGAAATTTAGACCTGTTTTTAAAAATTGAAAGAAAATGAAATGAAAAACTACAAGGGCACTAAAAGAGCGCAGACCTCCGCCAAGGCCAATGTCAAACATTATACCCCAGACTTCAGAGAGAAAAATTCAAATTCACAGTAAATTATCCAGATCTGCCCCAAAATTAATGGGTTCCTCCCTGGCCAATGCCCCATCCCTCCACCAAGTAAGGTGCAAATCAGTCCAGTACTTCTTGCATAACCCTGCTGACAAATAAACAGACGTGGGTGAAATCATAACCTCCTTACCAGATGTAATAATGGGTTGGGAAGATTATTTTCCATAGGATATACACCATATGGCCAATGTGTACAGCCATCAGTGTCCACATACTTTTTTGTTCTGCTTTTTTCATGGTGATTCATATCTTTTCTACGTCAACACAAGGCCCTTATACACAAAGCAAGTTTAATAAAGAAATCGTCTGCCCAGTTTCCCATTGTGGCTGAATGGGAGCACATCCAGGTTACATCAAGAGTGTAAAGTTCATGTGTCCACATACGTTTTTGGTCATATATTTTATCTTGATTATTTAAGAACCTCCATGTTATCAAAAATACACTACTTTAATTCATTCATACAGCCAGGGACCGACCTAAATTGTCAAAACTTTCTTCACCACAGGCCCAAACTTTTGTTTCATCTTGTATTATTGCTTGCTGCTGACCCTTAAAACACAATTAACGACTGGTTCAATTGTAAGATGTACTGTACTGTAAGGCAAACATGGTAAAAAATTTTTTGGCATAGAAAGGGGAATATAAGGCCTGTAGAAGCACTGTTTGTGTGAACACTTCTGAGCAATAGCTACAAGTCTGAACCAATACTGTGTAAACAGCTCTTGCGATGTTGTGAGGATCCTAAAATGTTTTTCACAGGTAGAATCGGGAGACTTTCAAACAATGTGTAATTTGTCAGGATTGTAAGACTGAGTCTGGTACAGACCAAAAGACACAAGGAGTAGCACCTCCAAGGCCAAAGTGTCCCACAGGTGTACATTAAAACGTTAACATGTGTGTATGTAAGCAGAGGCCATATTACCTCAAACATGGAAGGCTGATCTTGAAACAGGATGGCGATGTATTTGTAGTCGGCATAAGCCCAATACTCTGAGGAGGAGAATTCAGAAAAAGGCCCAACATCTGTCCCAGACTGACCCTGGGTCCAGCTGAGAAAGTGCACCAGTTTGGCCTCCACATAGGAACACTGGGTTTCGAACAGAGGTGCTATGAGAATGGGAGAAAATAGCAAGAAAATGAGCAAGAAAGCGAATCATCACTTGATCATAATAGTTTACGTAAAAAACAATTGAACTGATCTGTGCTAAAAGAAATGCAATTCATGTAGCTGCACTATGCATCGTCACAGAGGCATGCAATTTTGTTTTACCCACTTTTATGAGAAAAATAAATCACAGCTGTGGTGATTCGCTTTTGCCTTTGTTTTAGTAAACAACGTGTGTTGATAGCTGAGTGACGGCACTTATAATGAGTAATGCCCTCGTGTCAGCCTGTCAGCTGTTGCAGCTGAAAAAGATGATTTAGAAATCTAATTAGCTAGCTTTTATTAGAAGACTTGCGCGCTGTTATTTATCACAGGAGGATTCATTATTGTGGCTGTTTTAGAGCCACACTGACGACAAAATACACCAGATGCTCATAGGCAAAAATCCTCATTGCTTTGTGTTTTGCTTACATGACATTTTAAATCAGATCATTAAAACAGCCTCTTCATCGGGTCCTGCTAAGTACAGTCTAACCTGTAAATTATCACTTGTCAGAGCATAAACTACACAAGACTGCAGGCAATTATTATGTGATCACAGAAAATTGGGTGAAAATACAGAACTGAGTATTTAGATCTTATCCAAATCTTCATCAACACTACTATTGTGCCCTTGAGCAAGGCTCTTAACCACCAACTGCTCCAGTGGAGCTGCTCAGTGTCCAGCAGGTCAGACTGTGGTTGTACTGGGCAGCTTCCAGGTGTTAATGTGTGTAACTGTGTGAGTGTGTTCAGGGCGTTCCTGTAAGAGCGCATTGATGTGATCAGGAACACAAAAACAGAAAAAGCTTATTAATTTACCATATTGAATTTGATAAATTAAAAATTATTCTGATAGTGTTGAATTGAAATGACTTGCATTTCCTATAAGAGTGTGCTGTGAAGAAATTCATTTCAATTGAATCTTTTTGGGGCACAGAAGTCTTGTTTTATTCCGCATGTTCAATCCAAGTGATTAATTACACAGGAATTATTTCAACCCAGATCTGTCGAGATCAATCTTAGGTACAGCTTACTGTTCACGTCTCCTTTTCTCCCGAGTCTGAACCGGATCAGTTTTTCACCAAGGCAGGCAGACAGGTGCTCTGCAGTCCAGTGGAGAACAGGCCAGCCCCTGGTCATGTTCATGAAGACTGCCGGCTGCTGCAGGTGTTGCAGAATCCTCTGGGTCTCCTCTGTGCTGAAGGGTTGAATGGGGGTGGCAGCCATGGCCTGAAGAGCACACTGTTGCAACAAAGAAGATGTAGATAGAGATTAGCTGATAAATAAATGGTATTTCAGTTGTGGTGTTACATTATCCTCGCCATTCACAGAGATTATACTGTACCAGTGACTGATAACTAAGATATCTTCTGCAGGATAAAAGTGAACAAGATTGTAAAACTTTATGCATGCTAAAAAAAACCTGCTGTTTTGTGTGTACTGCAATTTGTTCCTGCCTCAGTGCTGTGTCATTTCACTAACAACCCAAATGTCACTCCCTGCATTCAACAGCAGGCTCGGGCGGGTTCAGGCAGAGAGTGAAGAGGTGAATGTGACGAGATCAGCAGTGTAGAAAATGTGTCATCATCACAGATCAGCCGTATCATCCATAAAACATTTATGGATGATAGAAGATTTAGCGATGATGAAGAAAATCATCGTTAGTTGCAGCCGTAGCTAAGTTAACTTTCTTTAATACACATCCACGTAACTTGTAGTTAACTGTTAACCATTTTAAATGGCCTTTGTCCTCTAGAAAACAAACAAACACATTTTTTGTCATACCATTCTCACCCGATCGAGCTAGTACCTCACCATAAACCACTTTAATGTCATTACACATTCAGATAATGTGGCTAACTATCTTTACGTGACAGAAGGGGCAACTTGGTTTCATCGTTCTGAGTGAGGAACTTGATTTATCACACAACTCCCTTAAACTCCCTTCAAATAGTGAGGCGATGCTATCAGCTAGCCTCTTTTTGTGAAAAGATATCCCAAGAAAGCTAACGTTTTCAAGCTTCGCGGAAATAGAGGGATCTCTGGGAAAAAAGGGGACTCACCTTGCACTACACGTGTAGTTGAGGTACGGGCGGAAGTAAACAAAGCTCACGTGACAGTGTACGGTTTCTGTTTACATCTGGAACACTTTAGTGTGAATCTACTCCATTTGGGATCTGCCGACGCTGCAACAGCCCTGCTCAAGCTAATGCTCCAGACGAGCCAAAATGGCAGCCCCATAACATCAGTTTCCACGTTCCGAACCGCTTCCGTTTGGGCATGCGCAGTAAAGTTAAGTGACAGAAAGGGGAGCTAACGGCTGTTTTTGTTTTGTGTGGTCGACAGAAGCCCGGTGAGACGTCCTTTTTCCCGTTACCACACAGGGGTTTTAACCGGAATTTTAACTGAACTGAAAAGAAGACAGCGACGATGGGTGCCCGTCCGAGCACCGAGGCCGAACGGGAGCCGCTTCTTGCCCCTTCTCATGCGGAGGCAAACATTCAGCCAGTAAACAGCAGAGTGTACGGGAGAAGATGGCTGGTTCTGACCCTGTTTTCCCTGCTGGGGTTAATGCAGGGGATGGTGTGGAACTTCTGGGGTCCCATCCAGAACTCGGCCGTTCACGCTTTCGGCTTCACCAAGTCCGACATCGCAGTTCTGGTTCTGTGGGGCCCAGTGGGGTTCGTCCCTTGGCTGCTGTTTATGTGGTTATTGGACAAAAAAGGTGAGCTCTTCTAATCTGGTACACTGTGTCCTATTTTAACATTGTGGCTTTTTGACCTCTCTTTTTCACCCGACCCCTCTGTTATCACCCACAAGTCTTAGATAACTCATGACATGTTTGTCTTGTTGATATATCACTGAGAAGTTTAGTGTAGTTACTTGACATGGATCCTACACAGAAGAGGCTTCTCTGGTAAATAAATAAGTATTGTCATATCATTCTGTGGCCTGGGAATTCGAGGTATTTTGTCACTGATAAAGATATTCACCCTGGTGACCTAAAGTGTTTTGATAACTGTTATCACAAATGTTGACTCCATAGTATTAAGATAGGGCCACTTAAATTTAGAATACCTGTGATTTCATAAACTGGTAGTAGATTTCATGTCTGTCCGTGTCTGTCAATATTTGATAAACTAATCAACTGTTTTTAAAGTAACTGAAGTAACAGTGGAGCGACAAATACTATCCTGTTTGTTAGCTGATACCATTACTGGATATTTCCTCATAAATTGGCTGACACTTTTATTTAGTCTGAAAATTTGTATGAGTTTTAGACAGCTTTGCAGAAAATGATCATTGTCATCGACCATTTTCAGAATGAGCGACTGAGGTATTTTCATCTTATTAGGTCTATAAATTGTGAAAAATGCACATCACAGTTCCCAGAGCCTAATGTGATATCTTCAGATGACTGGCTTTGTCCAACTAAATGTTTAATACCCACATATATTCAACAAGTTAAATTTGAAACAGAAAAAAACTTTGAAAAGAAGAAGAAATATTTGGTATTTTTGCTTGATAAGTTGACTTGGTCTTTGTGTGCAGGTGTACAGGTATCACTTTCATGCATCTTTGGTTGACTTTTGTATTAATGGGCTTCATCATATAACATGTTGGCAGAAAAAACGATCGATACCCCTTTAACTTTTTTAAATCAACATTGGTCTGTGCAGAAGGGTTTTCCTGTGTTCAGTTTTCCATGTAGATGAGTTGAACCTGTTTGAAAGCTAAAAAGTGCTGATGTGGGACTAGAAACTTCTGAAGGGCTTTTAAGACTTCTCTCTTTCAAGAGGGTTCAAATTCACAAGACACCAGAATATTTTGTAAAGTGCCTTTGAGTGATGTCAAGGGAGCCTGAAGGAGCCCTCTTGACTTTAGCCGCTGAATCAGACGCCTGCCACCTAACCAGTTCCTCCACATCACCTGACTGACACGTCGTATTTACTGTCTGTGCTGAACTGTCAGGTGACAAAAACAGTAACAACATCCCAGTAACCAGGATGAATTGAAGACCACAAGCCAAATCTTGCCAAGAAATTACATAACTCATCTTGTGATTCTGATTCATCAGCAATTAGAGGTCAGGGGTGTTTTGTTTGCGTAATTTAAACACAGATTGTCATATCATATCTTCTGAGCGCAGTGAGTGGTAGAAACTTATTACTGACAAGACTGTATAAAGTAAAATAATCCAGCTGTAGATTCCCCAACAGACCTGTGAAGTTATTGCCCTGCTTTAGACCCAGCGTTCAGCTATGTCTGCCTCTGAGTCATATATTGAGTTAGGGCAGCTCATTCAGCGCTCACAAATTGTGTTAAGCCATGGTGTGACCTTGTTTAAAAAAAACCTACGTAACATCCACAGGCTGCAACAAGCTTAAACTGTTGTCTATAATACACACTCTCTGTCTTGTCAGTGGGGGAAAAAGCTTGGCTTTCCTCTGAGAGTTCCCTCTCCCCGAGGGCAGAAAATGTGGATGATCAACAACACGGTAGTTGGCATCCAAGAGAGGCTAGAGTCTTAACACCAAGTCATATGTGATGCGGTCACAGAGCACTCGTAATGTGCTTAGGGTATGACATACATATGCGCTGATAGTGCAGAATGTGTCAGGCAAAGCTGATCCTCCCATTTAACTGTGAGGTTTTCAAAGCTTGTAATTCCTGCTCACAGCAGCTGGCCTCCAGGGCCGCTCGAGGTTTCCGCCCTTTCGTGTATGTGAAATATTTTTGTGTAAATACAAATGCTCTACTTTTCTTTGTGTGTAAATACAAATGCAAGACTCTATGCAATATTAGCCCACCTGCATCACAGAAAGTACAAGATTTCTGTAGCATTATTATAATAGAATGCCGGCAAAATACAATTTAATTAACTGATTACAGTTTTTGTTACTTGTCACTTGAATAACCTATGATGGAAATACAGAGTCTCTGTGTCCATTGCATTGCAGTTTTTTCCCCATTCATCATCCCGTTTATAAAATGTCTAAAATAGAAAAGAATCACAAGTAAGAGTTGAAGTTGACTAATTGTTCGTTTTGTTTATGTGACACTTCACAATTTAAAGATATTCAATTTACAGAAAAACAGCAAATTCTCATATATGGAAAGAGAAAGCTTTTGCTTTATAAATGACTGTAATCAGTCACCAAAACTGTTATCTACTACCTGATTAATTGACTGTTTCAAGACTGGTTAGTTTAGACAATTCCCTGTTTTACACTTGCATGGTTACACTCAGTCATTGTGACATCTATCTAATGCAACTAAAGTCTGAGGTGTTTTAGGGTTTTCATATGCATCATTGGAGGACCCCTAAACACTGGTTAAAGTGAGAGGGGAAGGCACTGCTCATTTCCTTCCCCTATTTATATGCTGCTACAGGTATTTTGAAAGATATCCAAGGCATTTAAAACGTCTGTCTATTCTAATTACGGTTGGAACTAATTATTACTTCAATTATGGATTAATCTGTAGATTATTTTCTTGAATTTTTATGTTTTGTTTAATTCAACTAATAATAATCCAAAGTCTAAAGATATTAAGTTTAAGAGTATTTAGCAAGACACATTCCTAAAGTGCACCATAGGCCCATATTCGGCACGTGACCGGTTTCGCATCAGGGATCGATGAGGTACAATGCCTCCCCAGAAATGTTTGACAATGGAGTGGTAATTATAGCGTGGTAGCCAAAGCTTCAGAAACAGGGAAGTGGAGAGAGAGTTTCCTTATATTGACATCATGTGGGTGAAACTGAGAATAGACACTTCCAAACTGACAGATAAAGGTCTGTCTGTACTATTGCTGTAACAAATGATATCAAACAGGAAGCTTTGGGATTCCTGTAGTGTTCTTATTGGCCATATAAACTGAGTTGCCACTTTATTAGATACACCAAGCCAAAACTAATACTACTAATAATACAGACTTTAAAACAGCTGCATGGTCATTTTGGACCTTCATAACCTTCATGAAGGTCAGCGTTATTGATGGACTGTTGTATTATGTAATCAATTAATAGTTTAGGTAATTTACCAAATAGAAAATACCAAATGTTTGCTGGCTCCAGCTTCTGTTACATGAACATTTGCTGCTTTTCTCTGCTTGTTTAGTCATTGAACTGCTGGTCAGACAATTTTCTTATACTTCTAGTCAAAACAAACAGTAGATTAATTGAGAATAAAAATATTAATTAGCAGGAAGTAATAAAATAATTTCTTTTCCTTTTTTTCTTTTTTTTCCACTTTCATGACCATATCTTGTGTCTTCCAGGTTTGCGGGCATCCCTTCTCCTCTCTGCCTTCCTCATGCTGCTGGGAGCGGCTCTGCGGAGCATACCACTGACAGAGCAGCCTCTCAGACGATGGTAAGACGCCCCTGTAAAACACTTTGCTAGCAGATGTTTCAAGTAAGGCAAGTGTGTTGATGATGAACCTTTGAAAGGTTTTGGAACAGAGACAGAGAGGGACTCGTGATCTTCATTGCAGTCATAAGCCTTCTATAACGACTAATCTGATTTATAAGGAAATACTTTTTTAAACCGGCTGCCACACCCAGTTCAGGACCATCCATGAGCATCGAGTTGCTTGCCAAAGTTAGAACATCACCTTGTCTAATGAGTTCGCCATGATTTGTG
Source organism: Seriola lalandi dorsalis (assembly GCF_002814215.2). NCBI lineage: Eukaryota > Metazoa > Chordata > Actinopteri > Carangiformes > Carangidae > Seriola > Seriola lalandi. The sequence goes on from NW_019524798.1 coordinate 352,108, forward strand.
ATGTAGCTGACAAGATTATGAATTTAATGGATTAGTCAATCCACAGAAAATGAATTGGCAACTATTTTGATTGATTGTTTCAGTCATTTTCAAGTAAAACTGTCACACCTTCACCGGTTTCAGCCTCTGTGGGGAACAGGAGGATTTAATGCTTTTCTTCATCGTATATCTGAATGTCTTTGAAGTTTGGATGAAAAACTGGAAAAATAATTTGAACAGGTCACCTCAGGCTCTGGGAAATTATAACATGAATATTTTACTAACTTCTATTTTTTAATGTTTATATTGGAAATAATTGTTCACGCTCGGAATGACTGTGCTGAAATGCTGATGTCTAAACTTAGCAGGTAGAATGATAACCATGTTCACCATCTTAGTATGTTCAACACAAAGCCCAGCTGAGGCTGATGGGAATGTCATGTGTATCTGATCATAAACCAAAGAACTGGACAGATTGAGATTTTGAAGAGCAATGATTACCAGTGTAACGCCATCCAGGAGTTGTCAAGACACTTCACTCAAAATTGCAAATGTCAGCCTCGTGGTTGCACTAGAGGTGAAGTCAGTGCATTACCAAAGTCAGTAGGATCATGAATGTCTGGACAGAATTTCATGCGGACTATCCAATAAATATTGTGTCACTTCAGTGTGGACCAAAGTGGTGAACCAAATACCTGACCGACCAACCCTGTCTCCTAAAAATGACATCTATATACAACCTAACTGCAACAGCATATAGGTTTAATAGGAAATGTAGTTGAGACCAGATTGTGTTTTCTATAAATGTAATAAGGACATTTTATTTTACATATTTGGGAAGTCAAAAGGGATACTGAACAAATCAGTGAAATGTTCACAGACAACGTATTTATTTTTTGGCACAATATGTGATCTTGCAGCAAAATATCCACTTGCAGCGACTACAGCATTATTCCACTCTTTTATGCCCCAGCTGGAGGTGTTATCTTTTGAGGGAATTTCTTCAAATTTGGCACAAATTTTCACTTAGACTCAAGGATGAACCGTTTAGATTTTGATGGTCAAAGGTTACAGTGACCTCACTGAACACAGGACACTGGATGAACATCAGTACAACATGCGATGTTGGTCTATTGTTGTGGCTTTTCAGGTTGCTATGCTGTGTTCAGCTGTATTGATCCAAGGGTTCTGTTTCTTTTTCTTCAGAGTACACACCTGTAACTGGATAGCGGGATTGCCAGAAAGCATTTGGCTACCAGAGAGCAGGATTCTGAAAGACAGTTCAATATTGTGTGGATCTGTTACTTCTTTTTCGTGTCCTTGCTGCCAGTTTCCTCCCTTATCAGACAGCACTTTGACAGGCCATCACTGGACAACATAAAAGGAATCCCATTATTCTTAGTGTTTAATTCTCTGTTTTACTCATGAGTTCAGTGTTCCTCTTATAGAAAGCGCAAGTGCTCAGAGAAGGTCATTTCAATTATAATGTGCCTTATAATGTGCCTTTTAAAAATGTAAATTCATTGAATATTTCCGAGTAGTAATCCATCTAATGATTCCTATTGGGCTGCACAATGAGGCAGTATATCATAAAATATCAATACATAGAGGAAATTGTTTTTCCACAGAATCCTCCAGTGTCCCATATTGCTTTCACTCCACGGACTTGAGGATTTTTTAAATGATTTTGGCTTTCAGAAAGCACATAAATCAATTTGTTTCTCGGTCTCTTTCGCTCTGTGTCTCATGAGGCTGCGGTAAAAAAGTCATCAGTGGACTGAAAAGCTTATGTTATATTGATACAGGCCAAATGTAAGGAAAATAAAAAAGATTCAGTTAAAGTGTATTCGGCAGAAGAATCACGATTCCCTTGTGAAGGTACCTAAGTCGAAAAAGAGTATTTACAATTTTCTGTGAAATGTGTTTTACCATCCTGGTTTGTTGGCGCTCCATGTGCTTGAGGCATCACAACCACAGCTTTCAGTCAAGAGTGACGTCCACTTCTAAACGCTCGTACTGTAGCAACGTGTAGAATAAACGCGTCGTGCATGTGCAGACTACTTTTGTTAGACTGTTGACCTTGTATAGGTCACTGCGTTGCATAGCAATACAATGTGGACCTGGTTGTGTTTTACAATGTTAACTTATACAGACTAGAAACAAATAACAGAGCAAAAGAGCGTCTTGTAGGGAAATCTGTATTTCAGTGAGAAACACAGATACACCTCTCATTACTGGGTCAGAGTTTTGGGCAAACTCAACTTCTTTTTAATGAGCCTAATAATGTGAAGTCCTCCAGAAATGATATAACGATCTATTTGGAGTTTTAATTTCATCAGTAAATCAAAAATATTAATAATGCCAATGTTTACAAACTGGTTATTTCAAGTTGTTTTATTGTTTTAACTTTCAGAGTGACCTCATACAAGAGTACTCCAGTGCTCCAAAATGTTGGATAAGATAACCCAGATACCCAGACACCATCAGGGGTTATTTTTCTCAGACTTAACCTAGATGGGTCTGAGTCACACACACAGCATTATACACATGGTTTTACAGGAGAAGAGTTAACCATGTTAACTCATCTTGATGAGGAAAATTGAGTTTCCCTTCTAATGATAGATCTTGGTTGGCAGTACAGCAGCAATTGTTGATTTATTGGGCCGGATTAAGATTCGTTTCAAGTCCACAAAGCTCCCTCAAATGTAACTTTGAGCTCAGCCTCTCTCTTGACCCTCATTCAATAACCTTCCAGTTAAGACTGATGCATCTCGACTCGTCATTTATTGGATGCTTTTATCCATCCATTCAAGCATATCTATATATAGCAGCATTGGCGCGAACAATTGCCAGATGCTTTTACTGTAAAGGGGAAGTAGAATCAAATAGAAACAGTGCTGCAAAGAAACAAGAGACCTCTTCCTCTACTTGTTTGGATACAGTCAGGACTGGTGGTTTAAACTGACAAACTGACATCTCACCCGCCTGAATCCAGCCATACAACAGGATGTGTCAGATCTTGGTGTCTGCAGAGCTCAAGACGAAACACGTGCAAAGTTCAAAGTGTGTTGCCGGGGTCAGAGCTGCCAGCTGTTTTCCCAGTGGATGATGGGAGCAGTCCTACACAGCCATGACCTTCAGCTCTTTAGATTCAGTTTTCAAAGTGGAAAGCAAGATGGCTCACTGAAAGCCAAGATAACATGAATCACACAGCAAATGTTAGTTCTGACACAGTTCAGCTTAATTTGCATATTAAATGTAACAGGTCACTGCTCTTGAAGCCATGTTTTAATGGATGACATAATGGATTATCACAGTAAAGTACAGGCTGATATGATGATCATGCAGCTCCCTGGATCACCAGTAGATGTCACTCTTTGCTTTGCAGTAGTGGAGATAAAAGAATATCAGGCTGTGAGAGCTTTTGTTCAGTGACCTGTGGTGCTGCTGTGTATGCTGCCTCTCAAGATATTTTTTTTTCATATCAAAATGGGCTTGGATGACGATTTAGACGACCTGAGAGAAAAGGAAGCTGGCACCAGAATTTCGAATGGGTAGAGTTCAAGGGCGTTGCAAGAGCGATCAAACGCAGCGTTTGAGTTTCCTGCTCCCCTGATCGGGAGACAAGTGGCGACAGTTATCCAGGTTTAGAAACAGTGAAGTTCCCTTGACAGCCCCCTGCAGATCTGTTTGTTCCGCATGCCGTTTCATGTTTGAAATGTGATTACTTTTTTTTCTCCTTCTTTTTTATGCTATCCTCTCAAGGAAGTAAACCGCCTATGTTTTGACTCTTTAAGAAATCAAAGGCAGTTGAGAACGTGTTAGCAATGGAACTTCCTCTCCTTTATATCCAGAATCTTCTGTGTAGCTGCTACAATTATGTTTGAAAAAGGAGCGTTGAGTTGAATGTGTTTGTTTTGTGCGGTTCAGGCGGGGACAGAACAGGCACTCTTGCATCAGTGGTCACTGATTAGACCTTGCTGTGCTTAAGTCTGCACTCAAATCAAAGACATCAACTTTTACCTTCCTCAATTTTTTTTTTGTTTTCAAGTGTTCACTCTTTTGTCTTGCCCTTTCAGTCTCTTTCTCCATCTGTCTCTCTCATATATTTAAATAAACACTACCTGTGTGATTAGTAAGTGTCTATCAGTGACATCTCAGACTCACTCACACTGTCTGATTGGACATCAGAACATGCTGTGGGTGCTGCAGCAGGCTGTAATATTACTGTGACAACTGCTGTGGTGCCATTTTCAAGACAGAATTGGCCTGGCCTTTCTGTTGTGGCAGAATTGGGTCTGTCAGCCCTGGCGTACCAGAAGCAGTCAGATGATTTCACCACAGTGCTGGCTTCTTTGTCTCATTCACGATCAGATTCCGTCTGACAGGGTTCATCAATACTGATTAACTTAATCATCTCTTGTTGGGGGGAAAAAAAAAAAAGCTGCACCCTTCCCTCTCTCTCCTTCTCCCACCACAGTGCGGCTGCCTCGTGTGACCGCTCATCCTCATATTAGTCACCATCTGTCCTCATCTCCTGTCACATTAAAGGCAATTTTCTTCTTTCTCACATCCATCCTGAGATCATATAGACGCTGAGACAGGATAATGAACTTCTGTACTTAGAAAGTACTGACCAAACTTTGTAACACAAAGTTTCAAAAGCTGTAATACTGAATGCTGTCATTGAGTTGGTCAGGTTATGGTATATACCTGTTTTAACTATAATTTTATAATTTATAATTTTTATGTTGCAGCCATTTGTGTTGGGAGTTGGGACGACAGTAAAAAAATATTTGGCATGTTTTGTTAACATGTTTTCTTTTCTTGAATAAAAAAACTAAGATATAGATTAAAGTATAATTTAGGTTTTGACACTGCATTAACACTGATGAAAAATTCAAATGATTCACAGTTATTGTTTTAAATTAGACAGATTATTTGAGTTGCTTTGATAATCAGTGTTTAGACAAACTGGATTTGAGTGTTGGGTTTGGAGTTATCCCTGTGCCTAATGACATGATGAAGTACAACAGGTGGACCAGTCTGATATCTGGACCCTTCCCAGGCCTAAATGAGACTGTGATCAAAAGTGGCGCTCCAGCACCTGACTGGCACAATTCCGGCTTGTGCTAGTTGGGGCGTGGTGTCCACTCCATTACAGTGTGTCAGATGATGCCTATGCCGACTTGAATCAGCGGCTCTGTGCAGCAGGTAAACAAAATACCATGTGAATCAACAGCATTCAGAGTAAAAAGGAAAACACATATTTCAGATGGGTGGCTGAATCCAAATAGAAAAGGTATTATAGCGTTTCTTCCAACAGTTAAAAGCTGTGAAAAGATTAAATTGCTTTACTACAGCATTTCTACCTCTACCATTTCCACCTGCAGCTGCTGTTTGAGTATCAGCTGATATAGATTCAGCATCCTACCTGCTGTCTCACCTCACGGTGCCTCCACTCTTGCCATTACAAAACAAGTGGCACGCTGGCCCAGCCAAATGGAGCTCAGCCACAGTGATATACCTAGTGTTGCACTTAACAAAGTGTGACAGACCACAAAAAAACTTCTTAATCATGGAGAGATGCCAAGCAGTTAGATCAGTGGTGCTTACTCTCGGTCCTACAGAGCCCCAGCACGGCTTATTTTCTGTATTTCCTTTCTGCACCAACACCTGATTAACCGGATCAGGAGGATTTGGCCAATCGAGAGCTAATGAATCTGACGTGAACTAGCGCTGGAATTAAGCACCAATTGATTTGAGGGACAAACACATAACCTGCCAGTCACAGATGTTGAGAGATGCTTCTAATGACCCTAATGTGACATGTGATTAACAGTAAGCCATTTTGTCATGCATTCATTTTATCCAGTGATATCTGTGGCTAAGGACGTCACATTTTAGTATGCTGCAAAAATACAGCGTCTTAACATGGAGCACATTTCTATGCACACTAATTAAGGCTGAACAATCAATTGAAATATAATTGAAATTGCAATATCCAAATCACAGAAGCTGCAGTTTTTTTTTTTTTTAATAAAGGTAAAATGTGTCACAACATGCCATAAATGAAGCATTGTGGTGCTACAGAAACGCCCTGGCCTACAAATCATATTCTCCAGGTGTGAGGTAACGTGCTACTAAAAATAACATCATCGTTTTTATGGCTATTCCAACTGAAATTGTGACTCTGTCATAATAATCACATTATTAGTTTGTTTTGCATATCGTTCAGCCCTAACACTAATACACCCTGTTGTTAACCTGGAGGTTAAGGTGTAGAAACCATACTCTGGTTTCACACACATTTTGACAAACCTGAATATGCTAATATGCTAACTAAAGACTGGACATTGTGGTTTGGGGTATTAAGGTTTCTGATATTTTTTTCCATGACAGCAGATGCATCTTTGACCTAAATCACAAAGTGGTAACTTTAAAAAAAATATATATATACTGACAAATGATGTAATGATGATAACTTACTGAAGTGAAATGACAGTGTGGCACTGATTATGTGGAGGATAAATTTTCTCGCTTGTCACTCTTGTCTTCCATCACTTGTAATAAGATGGAGAAGAAAATAGCATAGCGGTGAATGCAGCAGTGTCCCGACACTGGGTTCATCCCTCAACTGCTGCGGCAACTTGGTAGAGAAATGACAGAGAGGCTGGCTGTCGAGGAGACATCAAAGACATGTCTGCACCAACGCAGGTGGCCAGATCAGAAACCTTGATAATGGTAGAATTATGTATAAAGGGAAATGAATAACCAGGTTATTCTGTGTTCTATGTAAATGATGTTTCCCATGCATGATCAAAACATGACACTAGTGTGTAATCATTCTCATAGATAGGATCATGGATGTGCACATATCTATAATTTTTAGCAATAAAGACTGAGGCACATTACAAAGAACTCTACAAAGAAATAAGAAGTGGGATGAATAAAAAGTAAGTGTCAGAGAATATTTTTGGAGGGTGCTGGTGTGTAGGCTGGGATGTTAGCAGGTCTGAGATGTGGGAAGGAGATATAGGGTGAACAAGTTATTCTCCAATCAATCTGTCAGCGACCACGGTACTTTGTATTCTGCCATGACGCATTTATCTGTCAACCCTGGAACCCAGTGGACAGCAACGTTAGAAACAGTTAGAAGGCAGAGAAGTGTAAGCACACTGAAGAGTGAACAAACTAGTGTATGCCTGCTTTATGTCTGAAGATACTGCTGCTTTTCTAAATGTAGGTTTGGGTACCGAAACAAAATGTTCTCGTTGCATTGAATTCATGTGCATGTTTTAATTATGTTTACATATTCATTGATCAGAATTTTCCTGATTTAAGAAAAATAATTTGCCAGTGTTAAACTGTATTTTAGGTAGATAAAGTTCATATGTGGCTGCTTGTGTTTAGACAACATTTAAGGGTTTTGTAGAAAAACATGTTCATACTTGGTTATGGTATCAGTACCAACACCTCAGTGTCATATCAGCACTAGTATTGTGATGTGTTTAAATGTACTTGTCATCCCCACACAGGTGAATTTTTAAAACGGTCATATTGATGGTTTTTTACAGTGACAGTGATGGATGCCAAAAGGATGGCAGCTATTTGTCTCTCAAGGTCTCAGCAAATCCTGAAACAGTCTTATCAATCATCTTATTTAAACCAAGGTCTTATTGAATAATATTTTAAATCTTAATAATAATATTTTAGAACAGTGGTTCCCAACTTGTGGGCCGGGGCCCACTGGTGGTCTGCGAAGGTATTGCAAGGGGGTCCCGCTGGACCACTTTGCTGCCAGACCACATTGTATACTTGTTTTCTAGCTCAGTGTGATTGTGCACTAAAAGATTACATCTATGGCAAAAGCTGGAGTATCAAAATGGCTAACTGGTTAGCAACAGGAAGAATGAAAAGAAAAAGCGTCAAGAGACAGATGGTGTCTCCCCCGTCAAACAAAAAAGAAGAATTGAGCTTCCCCTGCTTTCAGTTCAGTCCTAAATGTTCGGGTGTTATCATTAAAACAAAAAGTGCTCTGAGGCTTTATTTGGGCTCCGTATGTTATGGGGTCGGATGTTTGTTATTTTCAAGTAGGCCATGAGCTGGAACAGGTTGGGGACCACTGAATATCATATATCCTGGTCATATACTCTTACATCTATTATTTCCAAAATTATTTCACTTAACTAACTGGTGATATATTTCATCCAGTTGGTTTTAACAAAATATTTAAAAGGGCACAACAGATGTCACAACACACAGACTCACAAGATGAAAACAATAGCAGCCACATGCTGTTGCAGCTGGTAAACATCTAGTAAGGATCAGCGGGGACTCTTAGCTGTCAAACCTACAATCTGCACGCGAATATACTGAATATTTTTGAACATCAAATACTTAGAATTAGCCCAGGATCCCTCCTTGTCCTCTCCTCTCTCTACCTCATCAATTTCCCTCTTTCTGCCTTTTCCCTCCTTCCTTCCTTCCTTCTTGTTTCTCCTTTTCTCCCTGCTGAGCTGTCTCAAACTGCTCTGAATGAAAGGTGTCTTTACTGAGCTCACAGACAATCAATCAGCCATGCCCTGTCTCTGGCGGCTGGCTGTCTCAGTTAGACAGTGCAGGAGGGGGCCGGGTGGTGGTGGTGAGGGGTTTGGTGCCATCGGGGGACATCTCAGAGTACATCTGTCTTGCACAGCTCGGTCTGAAAGTGAGACTATAACTTGGACTCTCTCAGGTCCAGGTTGTTACTTACTTCCCTGGAGATTTTGCACCTTATTTTCATTCTTTCACCTGTCATTACTCCATCAGATTTTTATAAGAAATGCATCATTACTTGATGTTTATTTTTAACTTAATGAACACTGATGACAGGCTCACTGCTGCAGTCATGTCTGATTACCTTTGTTTAACAGTGCATTATAAATAGGCTGCACACAAAAGAAGGGTTTACAGGGTCAACACGCATCATGAAAAACCTGCATTACACTTTTCCTATTCAAATAAAAGTCCTCAACTTTGATTTTGTGATTTTGTGCAGTGTCCCTGCAACAGCTGGAAGCGGAAATCTCACATCTGCTCTGGGACAATGTAAAGTTAAATATCATATCAATCACATTGTCATGATTTTACTGATAGTTGCTTTTAAAGGCCATTATGGAGCCACACAATGCAGACTCAACCTTTCAGAGACTAAAACTTGATTATAGTAACTGAAAGCAGCTGAGCTAAGAGAACTGCATTTTCCACATCTGGCTAACTGAAATTAGACTTTAATTAGCCAGATGAGCTTAGCCTGGTGTCAGTGTCCGAATGTATTAGCCTAATTATTATTATTTTACGTGACATCTAAATTACGCCCTATATTGTGGAAAATTATAATTTTTAATATTGATATTTGCTGTTCAAAGAAAAGTCCAAAGTGCCGCACAGATGTTTGTACCTACACCACACCACTTCCTTACAATATGTGATTTTTTTTTTTTTAATTTGTTGTTTATAGTGAAGATTTGAAGCTATTTCCTCCTTCTGTCTCTGTTACAGGTTGATACACGGAGGTCAGTTTCTGAATGGTTTAGCCGGCCCAACCATAATGAGCGCCGGCCCCTACCTCTCCACTACATGGTTCGCTCCTGACCAGAGAGCTACGGCAACGGCTGTGGCCTCACTCTTCTCCTACCTGGGAGGCGCAGCTTCATTTGTAGTTGGACCTATGGTAGTGCCAGCCCCCAATGACACCCAGGCAGCAACCACGATGGCAGCAGCAGTTTCCGACAGCTCCATCCGAGACAGGATCCAGCTGGTTATGTATGCAGGTACCAACAGCAGGGGAGAACCTTTGAGGGCACGGAGGATCGATAGCACATCATTTCAACATCATGTCAGCCCCGTCAAGGGACACAAATACAATCAGGCGAGGGGATCCAAGATATTTGCACGAACACCAAAAAACTCCAATTATAATCTTCATAACCGCCCCTCTGAAAAATAGATTGCTGGGACTGTTATGCTTAACTGATTCAGAAAATTAAAAGCACGCTGAAAAGAGAAACAAGCATGCTGTAATAGATTGAGGCTGCGGCTTTTGTTTAACCTAAGGTAGTATTGTTATTTATTTTTAAAGGACGAAGCAGGCACCCTTTGTGAACCAAAAGTTTTTTGGAGGTTATCAAAAGACAGAAAGGACAGACATAGAAAACACTTTAAAATTTGCACAGTAGAAAAACCGGCTACCTCTCCATAGGATTATGATTATTGTGGGGACAACTCATTTTAAGCAGCTGCTGCTCGATATACATACACATACATATATGACATAGAGCTGTAAAATGTGTTGGTTCACCAAGAGAAATAAGTTGATATATCAACCAGTGCTACAAGGACATGTATTTAGTCTATGGTCATGTCTAGCAGGCCATTGTGTTCATTCCAAGGCTGGTTTTAAAGGACTTTTGAGATGTCACCGTGACCTTTTTTAAAATGTCAAATTGGTCTGACTGTCTTATCTGTGAAGATAACACATATGTCTCTTTTATCTGTGTCGCTGTGCTCTGGCAGAGTTGACTGCAATTGCCGTGCTTTTTGCGGCAGTCCTGCTCTATTTCCCATCACGCCCACCGATGCCTCCCAGTGTGGCCGCTGCGAGCCAGAGACTCAGTTACAGGAGCAGCATCTGCAGACTTCTTAGGTAAAAAGCGACTCACACATGCTGACACACATACACACAAAGTCATCTGAAAGACCAATACCATCTGACACGGTTTGTTGAGGCCATTCTTTCAGTACATTATTCAGCATGCCTAAATTGATGTGTCCTTGATTCAATTTGGGTGTAGACGTGTAAAACAAGTGAAGCTTCAGCGCTGCATTTGAAATTAGTTTCAGGTGCTGTCATGTTTTACGACATCAGACTCTAACAGAGCAGTCAGGAGCAGATTTCTGCAGCAACTTCAGTGCTCAATAACTGCTGTGTCTACAAATCCATTTGGTCTAGTTTGGCTTCTTATTTACTGATGCAATGCACGCTTCTTGTCTTAGAAAGTTAAAGTGACAGAGTCTTGCGCTGGAGAAGGATATGGAATCTTAATGAAGGGGTCTGCCACTCACCATCTGCTTGGGTTGTTATCAAAGAAACCCCAGCCTTCCCTCTAGATTAATTACTAAGCTATAATATATTGGTCGCAGCATCATCCACTGCATCATCCTCTGCATCTATACCATCAGGTTCAGTTATCGATACATTCTCAAAACACCATTGATGCATGTGGTAACAGAAATCGAGAGATGATATATTATGACAAGGTCTTGAATTTCAGTATTAGTGGAATGCAGTTATTGATGTTTCATCACCTTTGTCTTTTTCCTCCCTGTGAAACGGATAAGGGGAGAGCTAAGAGGAAATCTAGAGACAGTGATTGAATCACAGTTCACTATAACCCTGCAGCACTCCACCCCCCTTCTCACACTTTCTACTGAGGAAATATTTATCCTCTGGGCCATGAGGAAACAACATCGCCTGAGGAGTGAGTGTCTTGCCTTTTGCCTGGCTTGTGGAGGAATGAGGCCCATGGCAGTGGCCAGGGATTAAAGAGCTGGAAAAGGGAGAGGAAAGCTGGGCGATGGCAGCCAGGGAGTTGGCCTAGCTTTGTTGGCTACACTTGGTCCCCTTTAGAAAGAAACAGCTTCACTACTGCACCAGGATTTTCATAGGCCTCTGACCAGCGTAGATGGGCTTAACTCGCTGAAAGAGCTCCCTCAGATAGATGACAGGGAGCAGGCAGATATCAACCTAATGCATAGTTTTGGAAAGATGCACACACATCCACATACATATGCAGACTGGCCAACTTAACTAGGCCATCCAGCTAAGAGGGTTTCTGTTCCACTTCTGATAGGCAGCCTTCCAGCGACCTGTTTGGGCAGCATGTTGTATCTCGGTCCAGCAGCATCAAGCCTTAGAATTCTTCTGAAGGGACTGGACATGGAGGAAAAGTGACTTTTAAGTCTTTGTGTCCATGTGCACTCATACAGGAGGTAGACATAATAACAGAAACACGTCAGGCAAAAGAATTAAAATTTAAAGCTCCACTAATTAATATTTCTACATTTTATAGTCTTGTTTCGCCCATTGTTTTGGTTTTACAGCACATTAACTCTCACTGTGTTCATTGGCCACATCTCAGTGTATAACAGGAAGCTGTTGTCAAGTAAAATTCCCTCATAAACCCACTTTATTCTACTTGCCCAGTCCAAACATCAGAGTAGATGATTAGCTGGTGAGGAAAGTGAAGTGATAAAGATGAAAGCTTATTTTATTGCATTAGTAATGTCATGGCTGGGCTCCATCTCTTAATAAATTTGGGTTTTTTGAAGCCTCAATGATGAGTAATTTGTTACATTTTATATCTGTCTCATAATTTTTGTGTCTATTAATTGTAGGCGGGAGGGTCAGGAGTAATTACTTTTGGCTCCTTCCTTCTGTCTCTTCAGGTAACAGAGAGAATCTTGGGTCTTGTGGGGTGTAAAGATGCATTGTTTCCCTAATAGATTGGAACCATTTTACAGTTTTGCGCATGAGCAGAATGTGTGTGTATGGTTGCCCACCTGTGCACCACAGTTCCTCCAGTCGCCTGAAGCAGAAGAGTTTATTTCAGCTGTTATATGTGGTGTTCTGAAAAACCTGCTTGTAGTCCTTCCTCTTAAATTCTCTCCAGGTGTTGAGAGCATCTGAGCATGTAACTAGTTGTGCCGCTGAGCGTACTTCCTTCCAAGTGTCTATCGGTGGAGGTGGACCATTTTTATGGAAGGTAACATGAGGCCAGGGATGGCAGTGGGACTAAAAACTAAGTTGGTCGTGACCTAATTAACGTTATTAGATAACTTTATAATGACATTGATGAAGAAACTGTATTTAAAGTTGATTAGTCGCATCTGTATGATACCTGATCTGCTTAATAAGGTCAGTATCATTGTTGATTGGTGTATTCCGAGTAAAGTTTGTTTCTCTAGACGCTGACAAAATGGTAACAATTTGTGCCCTCCACAATGACAGCAGGTGTCAGCCATCTAGCCAGTTAGCCCGCCTGATACCTATCCATTGATGTATCTGTTCATCCATTTAGCCTGTCAGGGTATGAGCACTGGTTAATGATCTTCAGCTTGATGAGAGCTTCCAGCTGTTCACATCTGCTTCCACAGCAGCAGTCTAATTAGAAGCCTGAATGTCTCTACACATGGTGTAAAGTTATCATTGTATTCTGATCACAGTCTGAGGGAATGCTAAGCAGCCCTAAGCCTAGAGTATTGATGATCCCTCCCTCCCCGGTCATACTCCTTTTAGCTTCGAAAGTTGTCATCTTGATGCATTGATCTCCAGCCGGGTCTGCCAAGGACAAATGGCACTTAGCTGATGACGCCGCCAGCTTTGTGACTTCTTCGGAAATATTTCATCACCAGCAGGAAGGGAAGGGGAAAAAATGTCCCCTCTCTTACCCAGTAGCTTGCTTACATTTGGTTATCTAAATAAGTTCTCAGACGGAGAAAAAGGTGCCTGGATATCGATTTCCTGCTGTTGTGGCAAGGCTAATGAAAGGGGTGCTGGGAGAAAAGCAGAGAGGGTGCTCCATCATGGGGCTTTTATGACCGTCCCTCCATTCTCTCTCCAAGGCCAAGTAGCTTCATACTGCTTAGGACAAGACAGGGCTGCAGTAGAGAGACAGGCTGTGTTTGTTTTTCTGTGGAGTCAAAGCATTCTGCAAATAGAAGTGATTCATTGTCTGAAGTACACCAGTGTCAGGAAAGGGGACGGGTGTGCATGTGTTTAAAGCAACAATGCTTTTGCTGTACAGTGTATGTATCTTGGGACAAGTTCTCCCCACAGTTTGCAACTCAAAGACTGACTTGAAGTGTGTGTGTGAACTTGATCTGTCAGTGTGTTTGAGCGTTTGATGCCATAGTAGGGATGCGGGAGGCCAAAAGTGTTCTCCAGATGTCCCTGCACGATACTGCTCAGGATACCGCCTGCATTATAATGAACAAAGCAGGTGGAGAATAAATGTTAAACAGTGTCCATAAACAAAAAAGAGGAGAGCAAGGAAACAAAACAATCTATGAATCTGCTGCCTGCTCTGCCAGCTCTGCCTCATTTGTCAGACGCCCAGTGATTCTAATCACATTGTTGGGGTTGAGGAGGTGGCCCTGATTTAAATCAGCAAGCCACCTCATTGGGCGAAGGTGATTAGCTTGGGTGTTCCAAGTGATTGTAATTGGGTTGCATGGGATTGGAGGGGGGCCATATACCCTAAAGAGATGCACTCTCTGTTTGTACACTGAATACGCATACATAACTAGGTGTACAGAGGTGTCTGTTTTCTTTTTTCAGTTCGCTGTGAGCTGATGAGATATTAGGAGACAGCTCGTAATAAACCCTGCAGCACAATATCTGTAGCCTAAAGCCATTTATCACAGCTGGGAAATGGTGCTTGTTTTCATCTATTATTGTGCAGTTTGATTTCAGCTGATAACTTGATTAGCAACTATTCATTGGCAATAATTGGTTTCATTACCCGATTTAAAAACTCAGTGTAAATATAGTTGGTGACAGTTTTAATAATCAGTAATAAAGTCATTCATCAAGCAAAATGCAAACTATTCTCTGGTTTGAGCTTCTCAAATGTGAGCACTTTGATAAACTGGATATATATTGAATATGTTTGGGTTTTAAACTGTTGGTCATGTAAAGATCCCCTGGCGATCTAGGAAATTATAACAGGTATTTTTTATTATAGTCTAATGTTTTATAGACTAAATGTCTAATTGGTTAATCTAAAAATAATTGATAGATAATTATATAATATAAATAATCCCAGGGAACACAGGAGAGAATTTCTTTTACATGTATAAGAACACCTTTAATCGTCCTCCCCCATTTTCACTGAATAGTGTGAATAGTTCCATTAAACAGTGCTATCAAACTGGAATTTACCATTTAAACTTATATCCCAAGACTGAATATTATATTCTATAAGGAATAATATCAACAAATAAACCAATGTTTCCACACTTTTTAAATATGCTGATGCTGAATATACTGAGAGTCAGCCGCAGTAGTTGCTGTAATAATCACAGTTACCGTGGTACCGGTTTCAGCTTCAGGGAGGTTTTTGAGGTGCTTGATTTGTTATTGCGGAAACCAGAGTCTTTTATGATATATAATTTATTATCAATTCACTGATGCAGTGAATGAATTAGAGGACATCTCACTCCATCTGTTGAACGCCACACGACCATGGAGCTTGGAGAGCAGCTTTGGACCGTATTGTTCAGTTTAGGTGCATGTTGCCCTCTGTGACACCTCAGCTTTATTTTGGCAGCTCTGCCCACTATGTGCAGATAGATGCTTATCTCTCTGTCACTACACTCTGCATAAGGATAGATCTTTTGCTGTGACAGAAGCAGGAGGAATTGTGTGTGTGTGTGTGTGTGTGTGTGTGTGTGTGTGTGTGTGCGCACAGTATAGGGAAGACTAGTAAAAAAGACCTGGAGCTGATGGCAGACCTCCAAACACCAGCGAACAGGAGGGGAAGGAGGAATTTCATTATGTTGCTTTCACTCTTTCATCTCAGGCCAGAGCTGTTAGGATGTGGACTGTACTTGATTTTAACAGTATGTTTTTACAGAACTTTAGTCAGTGGCTGTAGTTAAAAAATAAACTAGAGGCTAGCATAGTGACCCTCTGTCCTTTCACAGAATGATGTGTTGTGCAGCATAGAAGATTAGAGAAGATTATAGAAGATATAGAAGATTTAAGGTTAATGTTATGGATATTATTCTAATCTAATGGTTCCAAGACACACATGGTCAGAGAACTCAGCCATATTCATATTGCTGGGAGAATCAGTACACAAACAACTTAGTCACAAGACTTTGTTGAGAGTGCATCAATCTTGAATCTCTAATGTGGGTTTGTCCCCTTTAGTAACCTGCGGTTCCTGATGATAGCGCTGGCCTATGCAGTCCCCACAGGAGTGATTGCCGGCTGGGCAGGAGTCCTTGACATGGTCCTTACACCAGCCAAAGTCAGTCAGGTAGGTATCTCACACACACACACACACACACACACACACACACACACACACACACACACACACACACACACACACAGAATGACATATCACCTTTAATCTTGGTAATGTATTAGGTTTGGATAAAAAGAACATCAGTAAACCAAGGTCACTAACAGCACTGGATATAGTAGCTATGAGTGGGCTTTTTTTTCCAGTGCACACTTTGCCAAGAAATGTTTGTGTGGGAAGACTTTCCAAACACCACTCCATCAAAAAGGAACAATCCGTAGTCAATACTGCTATTTTGGCCGCTTTTTGTGAAAATGTGCAGACTAGGTCAGCACTTATTCTGCTCAACACTTTACCTTTCATCTTGGTTACCCTTTAGGTGGATGTTGCACCCAAGAATAGAATGAAAAGACAGCCATCGTGTATTTCTGCATAAAAAACGAAGCAGCGCGAGTAGCTTATCATTCCATTCACCGGGTTTGATTTTCCCGTTTTGAAAACCCTCACTGTGCCAGCTATTTGCAGATCTTTACGCAAGTGTAGCCCACTCAGATGAACAATGGGATAAATATCCAGTAAGATTTCTCTTCGGCCTCCTGGTTGTGTCTTGAAGAAAGTCGTCATGCCTTCAAGAGAGTGATGCCTGTTATTTGTCGATGCTCCTTAGAGTCAACGCACAGAAAGCACACATTGCATTTTAAAGCAGATCTGAAATACTGGAGATGCTGAGGGATAATTAACCCCAAGGTTCCTGTACTATAATGAGAAAGTGTATTTCCGTGTAGAAGGCCTCCTGACAGCTGAACTTTTCTGCAGTGCTTTATTAACTCGCTCTTACCCTCTTTTGAATACACTTTAAAGTTCAAAAACGATGTCCTTCACCGTACAAAAAACAGATTCAGCCATATTTCTAGCGACCTAAAAATAAAAGAGGGAAATGATTGTTAATCACACTCAGCACTTCTGTCCGTCTTTTGTGAAGGGGCCCAATCAACTGCAATTCATCATTTGCATGCCTGCTTTCAATCTTCAGTCTGAGACAGACAAAAGAGGAAGGCAAGTTGAGTTGGGGGGGGGGGGGGGGGGTTGTGTGGTGCAGCTTGGAGAAGAAGGTCTGTATCATTTCCATCTTCCAGGTCTCAACACAGCAGTATGTCGAAAGACAAAGGGAGGATCTTTTCAAGGTTATCATCAGACAGGTGCTGCTTGAGAGGAGATCACACACAGGAGAGCGAAGGATGAGACACTTCTCGTCACACCTCTATCTTTATACCCCTGTCAAGAGGTAGCAGAGCGCATACCAAATTGTTCTTAGATTTCATTTGTTCTCAAAAGATTTTTTTCCTCTCCTCCACATTCCTTTTATCCATGCTAGTTAAGGAGATAAAAGTGTGTTAAGAATAAAAGTCTGTTGCAGTGAGGTGAGCTATGTTACAGGATATCTCATGGGTACAAAACTTGGAGCTTAGAAAATGAATGGACCAGAACAGCGATGCATCCAAACATGGTGAAATGGAACAGTATTAAGAAGAGTTCTGGAAATGTTCTTTGTTCTTCAGACATGGAGATGTTTGTTCTTAAAGTCAAGTTAAACTGAGGAAAAGCAAACACAGCGTCTTCTTTTTAAGCTCACTATGCCTCCGCAGATCCAAATCATAGGTTTAACTTATCCCGCTTTCCTATCTGCTGTAAGCTTTGTTGATTCTGTCAGATCCAAAAACAGTGCAGAGAGATGTTGCACAAGATGTGATGTGTGTAGACCTTTTCCCTCTTTCTCTCCATGAGCTCCCATGCACTTGCACTGGAACAAACATTTTTGCTCTGCTCTGTTCCCTTTTGTTATCTTCCTCTCATCCCTGAAAAATGCTACTGAGTCTGACTGTTTGTCTGGTAATTTAAAATATGCAGTAAGAGCCTCAGGCCAAGGCACCAAAAAGATGATAGCAAGAGGGCAATTTCATACTTTCTATTAATTTCCTCGTGGTTTCCCATAATATGTTCATTTTGAAGCAGGTGGGTGGTTACATGAAAGTGTACTCACAAGCAGATGTGTATACCTTGGTACTCCTTTCCTTTGCGGATAATTGCTGCATTGTACGGGAGCAAAGGTCATCCTGATTGTGAAGCCTGTGTCAGTCTGTTATGATATAAAGCGTGCCTCACGCTGGCACTATCTATGCAGACCAGATCCTGCTGCAAATGGGTGGGATGCAAGTGCGCTCGTTTTTCGCCTAAGTGCATCACTTAAATCCCTTCATTTATGCTCACAGGCCACACTTGGATCTGATGCAATACATCCCACCTACGAGCCAACTTCCAGCCATCTTGGTTTATTTCCACTCTGCCCTAGTTGGAGGTTTTCATCTACTTTTGGAGATCTCTTTCTTTCCCTCCCTTTCCTGTCCATCTCTTCTCCCTCTCACAGAAGCCGGTCTGTAGCTGCACGCTGTCACGCTTATTTTCGAATAATGACTTCTGTACTGCAAATACCAAATGCTTTATTCAGTGTTCTGAAATGCACACACTTGACAACTTTCTTCTACCTCTGCTTCATGCAGTCATTTATCTTTAGTGTGTTTCCAGATTTCGCTTCATCTTCCCTCCCCTCTCTGCCCTCCCTCCCCATCTTTTTACAGCATTTTTCTTTGAGCTGTTCTTCAGGGTTCTTCCCCAAAGATAAAGACGCTTCTGTCATCTGTTTTTTCAGCTAGCCATGTGGTCTGATTGAGAGGTGACCATGGCTGCTGTGAGGCAGCATGTATAGTTGTCGTCGGATGAGACAAATGCTGCTGTCTACTCTCTAAAACTGATTTGGAAAAACAAACTTGTGCCCAATCCACAGCTGAGGGTCCTAAAACAATCACAGTGGTAAAAACACGCACACTACAAATGACAAAAAGTGATCCAGCACTAAGCCATGTCCTGCTGCGACCGGGGGAGAACATTGGCTAAATATAACCAGGAAGAAACTTGCAAGGGTTGATTTAAATAAATGAAAGGCAGACGAACAGAGACATGCAGGGATCGGCTGGCTGGCAAATGGCGCAGCAGGAGGAGACGCAGTGGTCTGACTGACACTATGCTAGGAAAGTTAGCAGGGTTTTGAGTGATGCAAAAACTGACTGTAGTAACTTGAGGGTGACCAAGTATTGGGCTTTTTGAAGGCACATGGAAATGGATTTCAAATTTTTCATGTTTGTGGCTTCATAAATACAAGGCCAGTGTGAACATCGATGGAAATAAACAACAGCCTAAAGAGACTGCAAACACACCGTCAGTTAAACATGTAGACAGCAACTGTGATGTCACCCATAGCATTCTGAATGCACACTTTGAAAGCTTTAGGGGGGTTTTTACTCTTGCCTCTGTCTTGAAAATGTCTAGGAAATGTATGTTTAGGAAACTGGGTGGATCCTGGGTGAAGCAGTGGTGGAAAGAGTAATTGGCAACTACCATGACTAGGTGTTACAACCAAGTCCCACACCAACTCCTCAGCTCCTAGCTCTTGTTTTGGAGTGACATTTGAGTTTGAGTGCAACGTAAACACAAGGGATGGACTGTAGAAGAAATGAAAGGGAAGTATAGGATGCAGATTCAGGCACACTTTGGGAACATGTGCTCACTTCATGTTGACATGGTACATCCAAGAAGTGACCTTGCCTGCATCAGGGAAACTGGAGTTCTCTCCTGAAAACCTCTCTATAGAGGAAGGCTCTGGCTGTTATTTGTACAGAAACTCACTGAGAACTTTATTAGGGACACCTTTAAACCCACTTCAGTTGATGATTCAGTTAATGTTCACATCAAATATCAGAATGAGGAAAAAATGGGATCTCAGTGACTTTGTCCGTGGCATGATTGTTGCTGCCAGGTTTGAGTATTTCTGAAACTGCTGATCTGGGATTTTCACATAGTCTCCAGAGTTGTTACTCAGAATGGTGCCAAAGACAAAAAAAAAAAAAACATCCAGTGAGCGGCAGTTCTGTGGATGTAAATGAATTTTTGTTGAGAGGTCAGAGGAGAGTGGCCAGAGCTGATAGAAAGGCTACAACAACGCAGATAACCACCAATCACGACCGTGGCGAGCAGAGAACCATCTCGGAATGCACAACACATTGAACCTCGTGGCAGATGGGATACAACAGCGGAAGACCACGTCAGGTTCTAGTCTTGTCAGCCAAGAACAGAAACGTAAGGCTGCTGCGTGCTCAGGCTCAGGCTCGCCAAAACCGGACAGTTGAAGACCGCAAAAACATATCCTGGTGTGATGAATCTGGATTTCTGCTGAGGCAGCAGATGGGAGGGTAATTTGGCATCAACAGCATGAATCCATGGACCCAACCTGCCCTGTGTCAACAGTCCAGGCTGCTGCTAGTGGTGTAATGGTGCGGGGAATGTTTTCTTGTCACACTTTGGTCCCTTAATAGCAATCAATCATGGTTTGAATTCCACAGCCTGAGTATTGTTGCTGACAACGTGTGTCCCTTTATGGTCACAATTTACCATCCTCTAATGGCTACTTCCAGTGTGATAATGCACCATGTTACAAATCAAAAGTCGTCTGACTGGTTTCATGATCAAGTTCTGTGTTGTTCAGTGGCCTCCCCGGTCACCAGATCTGATTCCAGCAGAACACCTTTGGGGTAAAACAGGAGACTGGCAGCATGAATGTGCAGCTGACAAAGCTGCAGATGTGATCTGATGCAGTCATGTCAACATGGACCAGAACCGCAAAGAAATGTTTCCAACATCTTCTGATCAAAAAAGCTAATTTTAGTTGGGAGTTGTCAAACCCAGAGTCCAGTCAATGAAACAAGATTGGATGAATGGGTTGTACGTGACTATAATTGTATTAGGTAGGAGGTATAAGTTAGGGTGAGACCAGGACCCGAAGTGCCATTGAAACACAAAAGGACAGTGAGATGGTTTGACAATGCTAAGGTGCATAATTATTGGTTTGGATTTGATGAAGAAGTGGGATAGTAAAGGCTCTTATAAAAACACTGCACTCCTGGCGTTTGAGTGGAAATGTGCCAGACAGGCAGACAGAAGGATTGAGCGCAGACCTTAGTATTACCATAATGAGTATGACTCGGGAAACAGGTACTGCACTGTGATCATCAGTCATGTGTAATTGTTCTCTTAATGGAGATGAGCCATTTATAATGCACAGAACTACAGACTGATCCAATGTGTCCTGCTTCCTTTTTAGTGCGATTGCTGTTTTTATTCCATTACTAAGTTCCAGAGCAGTGTTTAACTTTATTAGAATGCATGTTCTGCCTTCACACAGAACACTTGCTTTCTACTGAAGACTGTTTTGTGGATTTTCTGGGATTACATGAAGTGACTTGAAGGAGGAATACCATGTTGAACTAAAGCTAAGGATAAGGTCTTTGATTATTGGCTTAAAATGGCTTATAACAAGAGATTCAGAGAGAAAAATTAAGGAACTCAAACACGTTAATGTGTCAAGAGCCAGAAGACCTGGCTTTCCCTTCCCTAGCACTAGTCATCTCCAGCTTATTGACACAATCGCAATATAGCAGACATGATTAAGCTTCAAATCTGTCCTTTTTTTAGGGTTTCAAGGCACTAAGAATACTGCAGTTAATTACCTCTCCACCCGCACATGAAACATAGTAATTTGCATCTCAGAATTGAAATGTCTTGGCAAGCAATTTATGTTTAGCTTCCTAAATTGGTGCACAAACCAATGTGGCATTATACGCCTTAGAAGCCCTTACATTGGTGCTGCACAGCCTACATAGATAATAAGCAGCAGTTATAGGGGCCAATAGGGTAGTGGGAGTTTAAAATGTTTGTGAATCAAATGTTTTGATCAGCGCCATTTACTGGGGAGGTGCATTTCGCCTCACCTCAAGCCATGCGTGCCTTCCCGATGAGTTTTTAGCATATTACAGGCGGCTGGCCGGCACAGAACACTCAGAGGAGTGTAATTTAGATCAAATATAATAACATTTTGGCATTCATCACTTACTCAGCCAGAATACATTTTACATTTAATAACTTTGATAGTCCACTTTTCTTCATTATAGAGTTTCCTGACAGGTCGTTGCAGAGTATGATTAAGCAAAAAGCATCAGATCCTGCTTTAGATTCTGCTCCCTTGCTGTCTCATCTTCCATCTGGTTGAATTTGGTTGAATGTGAGTTATTGCCTCGGGGAGATGGATGGGAACCAAACACCTTCATTGGCACCCGGAGACGTTCTCGCCTGGGTGCCACAAGCTGATTGGTTTTGTGTGTGAGTGTGTGTGTGTGTGTGTGTGTGTGTGTGTGTGTGTGTGTGCGTGCGTACGTGTGGTACACTTCACCTCGCATTGATTCTGCTGCAGTCCCTTGGCCATAGCGTTGTTTCTCCTGAGTTTATGGCAGTGTATGTGTTGGCCTTCACCAGGATAAATAAGAAAGGACAATGGTCTTACACACACACCCACACACACACACACACACACGCACAGCTGTTCTTATAGCAATGCTGCCCGACAATTTGCCAGACACACTGACTGACAGTCCTCAGCAGACTTCAGACACTTAGTGCTTGCTCTCTGTCTGGCTCTGTCCCCACAGTCATGAATTGCATGTTGAACACTGAATAATCTTCCCTTTGCTTCATGACTCTCTCCCCTTCTCTTCTCCTTTTTTCTTTCTCTCTTACTTTATTGTTTTTTTAATCCACCATCCTCTTTATCTTTTCTTTTTTTATACAGGTGGATGCAGGTTGGATTGGTTTCTGGTCGACTGTTGGTGGCTGTGTGTTTGGAGTGGCAATGGCCAGGTAAGCTATACCTTGTTTTTCAATGATGTAAGTCTCTCACTTTGTGACCACTGAGTGGTTGCAGTTGTATGGTAAGATTTCCTCAGCAAGTTGAGACTGCTAAGACCTGTGCATATCCAGACTTCCCTAGAATGGGCTTGTTAATTAACTTCTCCCACAAACAAACGCCATGGACCTGGGTAGTCTATACCCAGCCCTCTCATCCATGTTATTATGTAACTTTCAAAAGAGAACATAGTGCCACCCTTGCCTGGTTCCAGACCCCTGAACCCCCCCCCCACCCCTGATGTCTAATTTTCTCAGCGTTTAAGTGAAAACAAAATGGTAATTCAGTCTGATTATCAGGCCACACAGCTCAGTGAAAACTTGATGGACCCGGTGAGGCATCAAATTAGAAAACAGACATTTACTGTAACCCCTCATTTACATTTGCAGGCCTTCTCTGTGTAACCCGTGTAGACCTCGATGTAGAGTTGTCTCAAGGATGGTCAGAAAACCAGACATTTGAGCAACCTCAGATGTAGATCCCTATGTAGTTAGCATAATGACAGTTCTAGTTGGCTTTCTGTGTTCCACCTGTTCCCGGCATGAATGCATACCTGGTGTAACGCAACACAAAAGATGGAACTGTCCTTGAAATCTTGCAAGTATTCACTTCAAGTTCTGTGCGATAGCCTCCCCTGTGCCCCTGATACCTGAAGAAGTAGATTAGGAGCTAGTACCTTTTGAATCTTCCTCACAGTGCAATGGCTCGGGTCACTTGGTGTAATACATATATATTGTAATTTAGTCTAGCTCCCGTTCATAACCTTATTAATAACTTATTCTCTTGTAACGAACAGTGGAGGGTTGACTTGAGTTAAAGGATGGGGGTTTCTCGCTCGCTCCCTTCACCTAATCTACTCTCTTTTAATATATGATCTGTATCCAGCGACGCTGTGATAGAGCGAGGGGAGTAGATGCTATTGCATTTGCCACTTCACCTCCCCTGATGAATAGGGAGCCACACCGCAAAGACAAAGTGTGGAGTCTGCAAAAGCAAGGGATTCATTCCTGCTCTGACGGATATATGTTTATCGTAGGCCGAGGCCCAATCAGCACTTCCAGGCAGCCCACTGTTTTCTTTAAGTTGTAATCACGTAAATGAGCCCATAACTCCCACCGTTAATCAATGAAGCTATTTGCAGCATGAGATGAGTGTATGTAAACAGAGCTGTTGAGTTATTGGTGTTGATTACATAGACTCTGAGGCCATGGACGGATTGATTAGACTCTTTGCTGCTACAGTTGATAGTTAAATGAAATTCAGTTTTAACAATTGGCCGCACATCATTTGCTCTATGTGCAGATGTGGAAATGTGATAAACGCGGTTGGTAGGGGTCAGGTGTGAACTTGTCTAAACCACGTATCAAGTATCAGTGTAGTGATTTGATTGCAGCTCTTAAATGCTACCTGTGCATTAGGCAAACCGTAGTTCCTGCACTTTTGCACCGAGATATTGATTCTATCACTATGTAATGATACAAAGTCATCTGACAAAGTAAAGTTTATGACAGCACCTTTACTTTACTTTAAAAATGTGAGGCCAGCTTTGCTGATTTATTAATTGGGTTGGAAATTAATTTGGACGTGTTATAAGCGAAGTTAATGCACTTTTTGTTTTAGTTGTTTTAAAACTTTACGTACATCATTATTTCATCATTACTGTCCAGAATTTTTTAAAGAAAAAATAAATAAAAAAAATTGAAAGTTAGACATTTTCTTACCATTTAAGCATACATCTACTGTATATATTTCACACCTGTATCTGGGTAATAATGCTATGCTAAGCTGGAGCATAATTGAGACGTTGACTTGTAATTTGTGGCTGCTGCGCCTGGGTAATGGAAAACAGGAAGCAGACATTCTCATTTACAATCATCAGTCACCAAGCTGTTTTTTTTTTTTTTTTTCCCCTCACATCCCCTCTTTGATTGTGATGTCCGTTGGGAAATGAGCCCCTAGGTGCAATCTTACTGGGCTCCTTTGATTAGGGCAATGTTTTAAAAGAGCAGAACTAGAAGGAACTAACCAGTATCTTTACTTTATTCATTCTCTCTCTACTCCCATAAAACTAAATCCTGCCTCTCTCTGCTCTTTCCTTCTTCCTCTTCTTCATCCTGCTGGAACATGGCATCATTAGATACATTCCCAGGAAAGCCTGTGGTAATGAACTGAGCAGAGAGCAATCTTTGTCCCTTGTCTCACCCACTAGCAGCCCTTAAGATGTTAATGTCAGAATGCGAGTTATTATATGCCACTAGCGGTCCCTGTCCCCCCAGCTACCACAGTACCAAGCCAATGCTGAGCACAATTTGCCACAGGGGGCAGAAAATTACCCCCTTTTAAATGCTTTTTCTGTTGCAATTTCACATTTTAAGTGGCTTGTATTCCTCCAAAGCTAAATTTCTTAGGGGATCAGTGGTCTGCCTTTGCCAAAAATCACTGGCTGCTTGAAAGCATTTCCCTCCCTGTGACTTGCTAGTGGATAGTTGAATGGCAGGGAGCTTAATACAGCAGGTTCAATTAATGGTGGTGGATGCTGCAAGGTGTGGCACCCATCATGGAAACATTTGACAAACAATCTGGCGACTGTTTAATTGCGTGGCCCAGACAGAAGCTGATTGGATAACGGTCGCTGCATACTTTTTTTTCCATCACAGATTGAGGAGGGAAAGAATAACTAACAAGGGTCCCTCATTATCTTCCCATTACTAGCTCCAGTTAAAAAGATTGGAGAGAGCGGGTGAGGGAAGAGGAGATGATAGAAAACAGAACCGGGTTATTCTCGTTCACATCACAAAGGTCTAAGCTACGCAATACTCTCAGGTTAATGAGCTGAGATAGAGCAAACACAAAGGAGCATCAACTACTGCCTCATTTGTTTTACCTGCAAATCCGTAATTGCATGCTGGTCATCTTATACCTTCTCCATCTATTTGGTTATTTACTGCATGTCCCTCACTAAAAACATAGACAGGCCCAAATGATAATACCATACTAATGATATTCATCAAACCCCGCAGGCACGAGGAGAGCAGAAAATGGAATCTGATTCTACATGACTTAAACGATGCTATCTTTATGGCCAATAAATCCTGTTAGAGGAGTGTTAAAGATAGGCTTTTAATTCCAACATTGCCTCATGAGATGACATGACCCTCTTTACTCACTGAGTAGTGTGACAGAGGTCTGAATTACATTACAGGAGAGAAGTGTTCTCTTGTTCAATATTATTTTGTGTGAGTCTTGTTGTCAACAATTTCTAGGAAAACACCAAAACCAACAAAGTATTGTATTACTTTCCAACTTCCACATCATGTCTGTGGCAAGGCCCTCTGCTTCTAGTATATCAGTCTTAGAAAACCACTGACATGTAGCTACAATATGTTATTATATGTGACTTTTTCACATTAAAATGTCTAAAAATGACCAGACCTGTGTTATATATTTTTTTGAGTTTCCGTACTTTACATTATGCCAAAATGTAACAGGTGTCATGGTAACGGTGCGTTTCACTTGGTCGCCTTTCGATGGCATCATATCCCCTATGTGTTGGCGTTGTGGCTGTCTGCTAGAAGCTCAAAATTCACTTTTATCCAGTTTTAAGCCGCAGTTTTAAGATACATTTTTTACACCTTGGTTGTTTTAAATTATATATTCTAACCAGATGAAGTATTTTAATCATCGGACGTCTGGATTTTAAGTTATCAGAGAAAAAAGCCAAGCAAATGTTTGGCAGCTCAGCTCCCAGTCGCTCCCTGACACGCCCTGTCTGCTGAAGAGCATCAGCGAATCACAGATTTTTAAAGTGAAACTGCTTTATTCTGTGTTTTTACTGGTTCTAATCCCCTGGTCCATTTGTTATGGGAAGGAGGACACCCACCGGTAAAAACCTCCTGAACATCTGGATCATACGTTATCAGAGAAACAATCGAAAACAAAGGTTAGCAGCAATCTCACCTCCCAACCCTTCCCTGATGTCTCATGTCCGCTGTATAGCATCAGCGAAACACTGTCTTCAGATGTGAAACTGCTTTATTCAGTGCTTTTAATGATTTTAATCCCCTGGTCTGTTTGATTTGGAGAGGAGGACACTTCTGTGAATAATT
This sequence comes from Seriola lalandi dorsalis, assembly GCF_002814215.2. Classification (NCBI taxonomy): domain Eukaryota; kingdom Metazoa; phylum Chordata; class Actinopteri; order Carangiformes; family Carangidae; genus Seriola; species Seriola lalandi. Next base: position 379,113 of record NW_019524798.1, read on the forward strand.
CCGCTCCCAGTAAAAAAAAAATCCTAAACGACTGACACTTAAGGAAACCAAACTGGGAGAAACTGAAGGTAAGAATAAAACTCCCACAATCCCAAGCAATTCCACCACGTGGCATTTTGATTGAAAGAGCCCTAGCGGCAGAAGTTACATACTGTGTGTTTAAGCGTATGTCCAGTTGACTTAAAACAAGGAACATGTCATGTCATTGGTGGCCTCTCCCTTTAAAAACACAATACTTCTGATGATAGGATATTTAGCTTTGCTATTGGTCAAGTGTAAGCCAGTAGTTTTCAAAACCCAAACTCTGCTCAGTTGTATTAGTTTCATTCAAACTGTCTTGCACCTGACTTATCTTGGCAATCAGTGACCAAGCTCTTTATCAACTGGACTCAGAGACCATTGGAGGTTGAGTACGCAAAATAAGCTACTTATGGTTTTTCTGCCTCGAGGATCGATTGGAATTGATACAGGGGAGTAGCCTGTGATCCTCTATGCAAAGAGATGAGGGTTTGACTGGATGCAGGCTAAGGATTTCGTCCCTCTCTGGCACCGGGGGAGGTTGAAGGGTTGTGGATGTGAGCCAGTCAGTGGCAGATGGGTGATGCAGATTTGAGGGGTGTAGCTGTGGGCAGAGGAACTAGACATCTCTGTGTAGTAGCAAGCGCTTGGCACTCTAACTAGACTGCCTCTTCCAGTGCAACCGGCTCTTTCTTGAAAACAGAAATATGACGGCTTTAGATCTGTTTATCAGAGAAGGCAGAATTAATCATGTTATGCCCCTTAGCCTGCTCTAAATTCTCTCCCAGTGATTCCAAGTCCGGAGTTAGGAATACAGAATGTAGTAGATGTCCTGTGAACACAGAGGTAATATGTCGAAGCTGTGAATGACAGCTCACGAAATCCCAGGAGATATTAATGTCATCTAAAAATGCCATCCTGGAACATTCTGAGTGGAGATGTTCTCATTATCTGCCCAAAGGGTGGTTTCCCTTATCCCCTGGCCCTCAGCACGCTGACAGAACTTCACAACCTAGCTGAACTAATCAGCCATTTCCAACACTTCTTTTTATTCTTGCATTAAGTTCATTGTCAGGCTCAGACCTCTTTTCCAAAGCATCTCGTCTGCGCACAACAAAACAAAAGTAATTAGTGTCTTTCTTTGCTACAGGCTTGTGTAGCTTTTCACAAGCATACATATGCATACCCAGAGGAGCGGAGAGGAGTTAATGAACTATGAGGGTTTAGAAAGGGCTACAAAGAGAAACCACAATGCTCAAGAGAGTTTGAGAATGGCCGAATGGCTTGTCTTCCACAATATAATAAAATGCACATCTCAAGTCTGTCTGTTTAGCTGGTGAGACAAATTGAATCAACCCTTGGAATAGTGTCTGCTTGTGTAATGACAAGTGCAACTGACGTACTCAGAAATAAGTGGGAGAAGGAAATGATCTAGCCTCTCTCTGCAACAATGCTTGTCTCCAGTAATAGATTATGACACAAGTCACAGAAGAAGCAGACATTGAGAAATTGCATAGCTGCTCATTGTGTTTATGAAGGATGCCTCTTGTTTCTGAAGCAGCTGCCTTTACTCACTTCAGTAATCATGTCAGCCTTTTTGTTCTGGTGTTTTTCTTTTTTTTTTTTTTCAGATCAGCATCTTGAATGTGTAATACTTTGTCTCAGTGTTTTTTCTTGTTTTGTTTTTTTATATATATATTGATGTTCCTCTTTTCTCCCCCACCCCTTCGTCTCACCCACCCCCAGGTTTGCTGACTCTATTCGGGGGATGCTGAAGCTGATCCTGGTGCTGATGCTAGCAGGAGCCTCGTTGTCCTCCACATGGTTCACGCTCACCTGTCTGAGCAGAGTCACTCACCTTCCCTCCACTGCAGGTTGGTCCAAGGTGACACTGCACACAGCCGATGCAACTGGGGAGGCTCTGATGCAACCCAGAGCCAAAATGAATTCAGTGAGCGGTTCAGTGCTCTGGCTCAGATAAATTTGCCAAAGGCAGGACAATCCACACTGAATTATTATGTTGATTCAGGTGTGCTTCGTCTGCATCCCGTCTTAGTACATATAGACCAGCATGTAAGTGTTTGTGTTGGCTCTGGACTCCAACTCGTAGAATAGGATACAATAGAAAGCCTTTATTGTCATTGTCCAGAATGCAAAGCAATTAGGACTTCTCTTGATTAGTGCATTTAAAGACACAGGGAAATAGAACAACCACAGCAAATAACACAGGTAAATAAATAAATAAATAAATGTAATTATTGCACTAGATCCAGTAGAGATTGCCCTAGAAAGTCAGTCATCATATTGCATGTACGGGGTCAATGTGTTTCTAGGGCAATATCTTACTGGCTCTAGTGCAGCCAGCTTCACTTCTTGCTTGTTTTGGAGCCTTTTTCCCCTCAGTGTGGTCCTCAGCGAACAAAACACATGGATGACACTTGAGTGTTTGGCCCTAAAAACCCATTGGCTTTGTCCTGCTGTATTGTCTTAAAACTGAGCAACCACATGTAAAATGATTCATATACTCTCCACCAATATGGACGTAAACACCCTCAAACACCCCGGAAGCTTAAAGTCAGCACCAGTAGGTACGGCACAGGTACTGCACAGAGCACTGTACATCTGGTACATATTCAGCAGAACCAGTCCATTAGTAGATGTCAGTGATAAACCCATTAGGGACATTAGTGGACTTAGCTGCCTTTCACTAAGCCAAACCAATAAGCATACCAGCATGTCGTTCAAAGCCACTGATTCTAGGCATCATCATCCATCATCATTCTCCAGGCTCTGGCATTGCTCTCTTTCTATCTCATGTCCTCTTATCTGAGACTCTGGCAATCTGCAGCAGCCAGACTCCAACCTTGTTCATCCACCTGGCACAGCATACACGGGGGGTGTCGTGATACTGCAACAAAATCCGCCAGAACCCCTCATTATCCCAGTGTGGGATGGTCAGTGGCACATACACAGATCAGTGTAATCTGCAGTTTTTGTGACCAACCGACCAGTCTTTTGGGAAGAAAAAAAAAAATCAATCATGTGCATAGAAGTTGTCATTGTGGTGTATTAGATTTCGTTGTGTGTTTTTCTGTTCTGGTCTTGTCTTGTCTAAATTCCTTGATTTCCTAAAATGAACTCCCTATTATTCAAAGTAGCACAGAATGATGGACACGTGTTAATGCCAAATATAAGAAGGTACACAGATAAACTAGACTTTCCCATGGTTGTATTTGTCATATAAATCAATATCATGGATTCTGCTGCTGCTTCCCATAAACCATAATCACCTTTATGTAGCTTGTCCAAGTATGTTTTTTGACTGTGGCTACTAATAACGTTAAGACAAATTATTCTTGCCTTTGTTACAAAGCTGACAGTAGAGAGATAATATAAAATGTGGGCAATGGGGAGTGATGGGAAATGACAAATAACAGAGGTCTAGTACCTTTCCATGATTAATCAAGAAAATAATCAGCAGATTACTTAAAAATTATGCTGATTATTATTGTTATTATTATTGTTAGTTGTAGCCCTAAATGCATAAATGTCTAATTGTAATACGACCCCCAACATAACTTCTAGAAAAAACATTGTCTTCTCTTCAGGGCAGTGAGGTACGTCCCATGTTCCTCTGCTCATCTCATGTCTCCCTCCTTCAAGGGATTTCCTGCTACCTTGTGGGAGCTGGCCGCAGATAGGCTAATTCAATAACGTGAGGGGAAAAGTGCAGTGGTTGAAGGGTTTGATATCAGTGCTTCATTAAGGGTTGAATAAAGACAAGCAGGGGAGAAGGCTCTGTTTGATGGCTGCATGAGTGCCGCCTGGATTCCTTGTCACAGGCAGTCGGGCACGCGGGGGCCCTCAGAGGCACTGTGATTAAAGGGACGTGCAGGCTAATGGGGAGCTCATTTGGACCAATCTGCCGTGATAAGGGAGATGGAGGGTGCCGTGATGCTCAAGAGGTGATGGCTTAATCTCTCCGCACATCTACTCTAATACACGTTCACACATTTTACTTTCAGTCGCAGCCAGAGGACTGAGACTAGACCCTGAGATCGCCAAACATAATGAGCGCTCTCTGATTGCTCTGCAAACACACACATACACACACACACACACACACACACACACACACACACACACACACACACACACACACACGTAGCTGACAATAAACTGCTGTTTGTAGCAATAAGCCTATATTACACAAATTAAAGCAGCAGCATTCTCGTCATGCCTCAGGAGCAAATGAGACAAGCTGTTTCCTATGTGGACCGCTGCATATTTTGGCAAAAGAATTAGAAATTTGATTTTAATATATTGTAGAATCCATGAAATGAATTACAGCTTAATGCTAAGTGTGCGAAAAAACTAATAACGGCAATATATTACAAAAGAAACTGAAATTCAAATTGAATTGGTGTCACAGAGCCAGCAAAACATTCTCATGACACTCTCATGCCAGACTGGGTGTCAAACATCAATACTTTCCTCGTGATAACAAAAATGTGTTCATAGCTCATAGTATCAAAAAGTGCCAAGAGCCACTTGCCTGGTGAGATTTGTAACTTTGTTTATACATTCTTTGATTTACTTATTACAGACTTAAACTTTTGTGAATTTTAGACGGTATTTTATTCAGTTAACTTAATTGGCTGCTTGTTTTTTTGACGGCATTTAACATTTAGGAAGTTTGGCCTCTTTTGATACATTAAAAAAGGCCTTTATGAAACACATTTTTCAATCTGTCAGAGTAAGGTTTCAAAAAAGGTCTGTTTTGTTAGATTTAGTTAAGTCAGGTATGACATTTACACAAGTATAGAAAAACACACAATTGGATCCCCTGCAGCCTTAAACCGATCCTTCCTAAAATTGAGCACTTGAAATAGGAATGTGATATAAACAAAGGGAGTAAGCCAGAAACGCACAAACCTGACAAATTTGATTCATTATGTGACACTGCAGACCAGGTGAGCAGACTTGGGGGAGATGTGTTATATTGTTTGGGTTGCAAACTGGCCATTTTCCATCAAAACGCCCACAGTGGTTTGGGTTTGTTTCCAGTAAATTGCCACCTTAAGGGGAGGCGTTCTAAATGAAATGCTTCAGGATGAGGCTTTCGTCATCAATCTCATTGCTGTTGAGAACAAATGGCACAGTAGGAAGCTTTAGAACACGGCATAAATCACCACCGCGGTTCCATAAACTTGACTAGCATGCCATCGTTTTTAAACAGTCGCTCAGATGGGATTTGATGCCCAATTACATCAAAGTTACCAGTTTAAACTGTAACTTTTTGTTTTTCTGCTGTTTCTTTTGCCCTCTCACAGCCATCCTGTACACTTCCTGCATCCTGGTGGGCATTTTTATCAACAGCAGCGTGCCAATATTCTTCGAGCTCTTCATCGAGACGGTGTACCCGGTCCCTGAAGGCATCACCTGTGGAGTGGTCACTTTCCTGGGGAACCTGGTCACCGGCTTGCTCCTCTTCTTTCTTACTTTTTACTCTACAGGTAAGACAGGAGTACTGCATGTGTGCGAATGAGGAAACAATATGTGATGAAATTCCCATTGGTTTGTTAATATTTTCAAATGCATTCATTTTTTCATTCATCTTCTGCATCTATTAGTCTTGTGGGATTAGGATAACACCACCTAAATACTTCTTGTATTTCTTATTTTTGTCAATGGAAAATGTCTGAATGTGCGCCATCCAGAGGCTTTCTGTCCCTTGCAGGTTTCTCTCATCTCCCAAAAGCCACAGGCTCAATTGTTTCCAAAAATCCATTTGAAGCCCTGCAGATGCTGCCGATAAAAGGCGGACAGTGGGAAAATTAGGTTTCAATGCAATTGACACATTCAGCACAAAGAAAGAAAACTTCCTATTGTAATTTAGACTCAGATTTATCTTTTGAGTTGGCTGCCTGACAGACTTTGATATAATAATTTACGGCTGCAGCAGAGAGGACAGCATGTCATCTGCTTCTCTTCTGCCTCTGTGGCTTTCTCATGAAAAAGTGAATTCATAAGTAAACTGAGCTCAGTCATCCATCTAAGCAACTGTGTGTTTGTGTGTGTGTGTGTGTGTGAATGTGTGTGAGAGAGTGCATTTTTGTATGTATGTGTGTATGTTAGTATGTACTCGGGACCATGTTTCATGAGTGCGGCTTCTTCTTCTGATCTTTGTTCACCTGTCTTCAGATTCATTATCCTTCCCTGTAAGTTTGGCTACATCGCAGCAGCAATCAGCTGGAAAAGACAGATCCATCTCTGACACACACACACACACACACACACTCCTTTTACCGTTTGTTTGAGTAAATAAGAAATATATTTTCAGACCCTCATAAATATTCATGAGCTCCATCCTCCTCTGCCAAATCCGTCCGATTGCTACAAGGCTACTGACAGCTGCTGGCTGACAACTGTATCTTGATCCTGCCTTCTAGGTTGTCTTGCCAGTGCAGGTAAATATGATTCTTGTTTGACCTGAACAGCCGTGGGGCCCAGCGGCCCTCGGGGGCCGCTAACAAGTATGACAGCCAGGGCTCGTAAGCAGCTTGCCTTGTCAGGAACAGCAGGTCTCTAATATTCACTGCACATAGCCCAGCATGGGAAGATATCAAGGCTACAACTAATGATTATTTTCATGGCGGACTAATCTGTTGATCACATTTCTGATTTAAATGATTAATAGTTTGACCTGTGAAATGTCAGAAAATAATGAAAAAGGCCCATCTAGAGTTCCCAGAGCCCAGGCTACAAATTGCTTTCTGTGCTGGACCAACACCAAAGTGTTGTGGATTTGCTGATTAACAAATTGATTAGTCAACTAATTGTAGTTCATTTCATTGTTTATACATCTACAACCTAACATGTTGTGAGAATAAAACTTTATTCAGAATACTATTGGGATCCGTTATTTCAGGAGTTGAGGTTTCTCCTAGTAATTTAAAAGCTTTTATTGAAGAATTGAAGGATGGCAACAGGATTGAAATACAATGCAGATGCAGGTTGGACTCAGTAAATTTCACAGGTGGAGTCTGAAGGGTTGAGAATGAAGCTGGAGTGATGCTCAGTGGTTTAGTTTAAATTCGGTTTAGTTATATTCAAAGTGAAAACAACAGCAGTTGACGTATAACATACAACAGAAGTGAAACTGTGGGATTCAGATGACAGGTGATGTTTTTTGATTCATCAGAACCAGTAGTGTGTCAGCATGGTGATAAATCATAGATTAGACAGCAGTGTACCAGTTGTGGATAGACGGAGCTTTGGGTAGATAGAGCAGCTGCAGGCCAACACACACACACAGTCATACACACACACAATTACACACACACACACACACACACACACACACTAACACATTCTCGATCACAAGAGTAGAACTCATAAAAAATACATGTTGCATCCTCTGTTCGACGCTTCTCTCTGCGATGCTGAATGATATCCTACTTGGTGGGGTTGACGTGTGTCTGCATGTATCTCAGTGTGTTGCATGTTTTGTGTGTAGCCGTGCACATAATGTACTGCTCCTCTGAGCGCACAAGTATGTCCTTGTTTTTGAGATGCCAGCACGTGTATGTATGTATGTATGTGTGTGTGTGTGTGTGTGTGTGTGTGTGTGTGTGTGTGTGTGTGTGTGTGTGTTTGGGTAAGCCGCGGGCGTCTGATGTGCTGAGATGGATCCTGACAACTTCCTTGTGACAGCTGGAGAGAAGATCAAGCCGAGATGATGGAAGCTTTTTCTGCTCCTTTCTTCACTTCCCACCCTGAAGTCGTATAATAGGCGATGATGGATCGAAGCTCTCTCTTCAGAAAGTTCACACTGCTGCAGGCAGGCAGGCAGGCAGGCAGGCAGGCAGGCAGGCAGGCAGGCAGGCAACTTGCAGATCACTACCTAAGTGGTAGATTGCCCACATACTTTTCCAACAATATACAAACGTATACAAAAGTTTCTGTAGGTACCAAGTTGTTGAACTCTACTGTTCTACTGTAATCCCATCGCTGTTTGCAGGTCAGAGCAGGTGATCAACCATTATGTAAGGTTCAGTATCCTGTGGGATTCGGTTACTGTAACAGTGGGATATATTCAAGGATGAGGCTGGCATTATTCTTTTTTTATTTAATAGTGAGAAAATACTGTGAAAAGCCCAAAACCAACAATTCGTACAACCCGTCCAGTTTTTAACAAATGTTACTCAATGAGGAGGAAACAGCGCATTTGTTGGGAACTATTTTCAGATGAGGAGTAATACACATTTGAATATCTATTGCACCAGGATGGTGTATTGTGGATTGACTCAATAAACTGCAGTGTGTGTGTTCATGGTAATGAAGGAACAGATCACTGATGTGTTTTAACAGATTTTGAACAACGGTGGACGGCAAAGCCAAAGTTTCTATCACGTCTTTTCTTCTACAGAAGTCGGCATGCTAACCCAGCCTCGGCCCATCTCGTCACTTTCCGATAGCGACTCACTGTAGCCTCCAGTTCTGTAACCATAACTGCACTGTGTTTCTTTACGTATCGGTAGTGATCATCACTGGAGCATATCTCACTTGATTTTTAAAAGTACAGCACAGGAATGCCAAAAGGTACATGTTAAAACACTGATGTTGTTCAGTCACTATAGCAAGGGAATTAAAGAAGTGCATGTTTCCTGTCGTGTTTGGGAATCGGCTGTATTGCTCTCCTGAAGAGATGACTCCTGCAAAGATTAATTAGATTATTATGTAAATTCCCCTTGGAGGTATTCTAGTGGGCTGTTTCATTACTCTAATTTCCTCTCTGTTGTCCCATAATGGATGTGGCAAATAATATGCAGACTTCAGAACTGATAAATTCTGCATGAGCCTCGTCTTTTCAAAACCCTTTCAACTCTTGATATTGAAAATTGGCGACTCTGGCCTTTTTAAAGATTTCCATCTATTTCCAGTTCATTTTAGAGTTTTCCTTTTGGCTGCCCATTGCCTTGTTATGCATTCTGAATTATGGCTCCTTTTCCCTGTGAGCGGAGAGACATTCATGAATTAAGCTCCTTGTCCATTTTAATATCCATGAGAGCCCGGTCTTGGTTCAGTGAGCCCTATCTGGCCTCTTGACTCTGTTTTCATGTTTTAAAAATCTCCACAGTCTCTGAACCATGTGACTCAGAATCATGAATGGAGCCTCCAGGCCATATATCTACGCTTGTCGCTCTTTTTCAATTTCGCCTGCTGTGTGTTTGTGTCATTTAGCGTGGAGCATCGGGTGCAATACAAAGCAGCAGATAGGTATTGTGGAGCCAAAGAGCCTCAAAGGTTTTGTGGAGGAAGAAGAAGAGGAGGAGGTGGAGGATGAGGAGGAGGAGGAGGAGGAGGAGGAGGAGGGAGGGGAAGGAGGGAGGGGTGGCGTTGAGTTTCCGCTCAGCTGTGAGTTGTTAGTCTCTCATGCATTGGGGGAAGCAGAGATTATTCAGCACAGAAAAATAATTGCTGCAGTTTTTTAGTCCCAAGAACTTTTTTTCCTTTTCTGCTAAACTTTGCATTCTCATCTGAAGTGAAAATGCCTTTGCAGACCAACTTTTTCGACCCCCCCCCCCCCACATAAAAACTGTGGAGGTGTTTAAAAACAAAACAAACATCTTTTCTTTGTCTCGCTCTGTTACTCCTCAGAGAATAAAAGCCTTTTTCAGTATTGAATCAAGAGTGAGACCCAACACTGACAGAGTAAATGAAGGGCGGCACATTAATTACACACATGGCAGTCATTATCAATATTCTGGCTATTAAAGACATGCTCACCAACTTGTGTGTCAACAGTAAATATTTTCATATGGATCATAATGAGGAAGTGGGCATTCTGTGATGGATCATCCAGCTCTGTACACGATGTCAGTGTGTCTTCAGGTGTGACCCTCGTCTTCTCAAACAAAGGACGCAGTAGTAAAGGAGAAACTGAGCCGCATTAATTATAACGCTGCATTGACCTCAATTAAGACTGATTAAGGCCGTAAGACGCCTGTCGACCCCCGTCTCTGCCTTCCTCTGTGGCACCGCTCTGCTGACGCTGACTGATACAGTAATAAGCTGTTAATATGATGAACTGTCCGATGCTCGCGCTGATGTCCTCTGAACATGATCATCCAGTCACAGTGATCCCGCTGTAGTTTGTGGCAGTAGTTGAGCAGTCGGCTGATGTCTTGTTGTCATGGTTCTGTTCAAACCTAGCACAGCAGGGTGTATCGCTTGACCTACATCTGCCCTCTGTGATGTTTGTAACAATTGTTTTGCCACTATTTTTGAAAACATTTTTTTGGAATAAGGAAAATGGTTTCAAAAATTTGAATAGATTTAGACAGAAGTAAGTTAAGATGGTTTAAAAAACTGACCAAGAGAGAAAAGGTGATGCTGTGGTGTGACAGGAAGTTTAGTTTTCACCTGTTGCGGGTGAAAATCTGTGGAGATTGTTATTGCATTTCTCTGATTCCTTCAATTTATATATAAAAATGAAGTATGAGTGTTGTAAGTTGCTTATTTACATAGTGTTTTCTAATGAGCAAGTTACTCATTATTGAAGCTACTTGCTAAAGTTTTGAGTGTTGACGCAACCACGGTGAGACAGAGAGGTGGCGGGGGTTGCACAGTCGTCTTCTGGTGGGTTGTCATGGTGAAGATGATGAACGACAACATGCTCCATCCTGTCAAATAGAACAGGATATACAAGTTTGAAAGTTGCAGTTACAGATTTATAGCTGAAGTAATAAATTTCACTCTTCTCACTGTATGAAGAGTCTCTCCTCATGAAACTGACAAAGCTGATGATAAATTCCTTCCTAAAGACCTTAAGTTGGTTGCCATAGTACCACCGTAGCACCACCTGTGCAAAAGTCAGTTAAGATGAAGGTTAAAGGATGACAAAAAAGAGATTGAAAATTCAATAGAAATAATAGGCCACCAGCTCTTTGGGCAATATTGCCTAAAAAAATTTGCCATCATCACCCACTTCCTTTTCAGGAACGTAATTATCAGCCATTTCAATAACCCCATAAATTGCTTCAACAATCACTATGAAAGCCTAATCTTCAAATGGATTAAAACAGGTGAAAACAAGAGGACACCACAGATGAAAACCATTTATCAAAAGTAGAAAAAATGTGTGGGACAATTATGACGAGGGATTTAAAAGATACTGTGATTTTTATTAGTCTAAGCTTCTCAAATGTTTCAAAGCCAGTGCAGTCACCTTCAGTGCTCAGCCCAGAAAATCTGTGGCTGCTCACTTTATTATAGGAAAGTTTAAAGGGCTGCAACACAGCTCGAGTCAGATATATCTGTCCTCTAAGCTGTGATCATTAAAATCTAATAATCAACTTTAAAGCAAGCCGGTGAGCTGAGGAGCCTCTAGGAACAGAACAAAGTGACTTCATTCCTCTCTTCTTCCTTTTATCTTATTTGCTCTAATCTTTTCCCTTCACCCCCCCCAGTCCCCCTCCTCAGTCCCCCTCCTGTCTGTTTACCATTCAGCCAAACTTTAACTGTATTTCCTCCAAACTTTATTTTGCATGTCCTCAGAGATCAGAGGGGAGCGATTGAGCGGCCTGTCCATTTTTACCACATCACCTGATTGAATTACCCAGCACTGCATTAGCATTCTTTTAAGACTGCAGGACCAAACACACACACACACACACACACACACACACACACACACACACACACACACACACACACACACACACCCCAACACACTGTGTGTATCCAACTTTAAATGGACGACTCTTTGTCCGAGCGTACATGTGAGAAAATGAGAGAGTTTGACTGAAAAGACTTTAGGTCAGATAAACACAACTCCATTAACCCGTCTCCACGCCAGGTCTCCCCCTGTCCGGCTCACACACTCCTGATTAATGAGGCTGCTTCAGGAGTCTTGACACCTCACTGCAAGCACCCTCACCCAATCCCTCATCTCCCTCCACTCTCTCCACCCTCCTTCTCCACCTCTCTCTTACCTCAATTTATCCTTGGCTTTCATCTTCTTACCCCACCTTCTTTCTCCTCATGGAAGAGGTGAAGCATCAAGCTCACAAAGCTTTGAGCCTTACAGCCAAAACTCATAATTTACCACAAAGAGGCTGCATCATGCATTGATCTGGTGCTCTCTTTAGGCCGGGACGGCTGATTGGCGATATGAAAAGCCAGCTGACTGGAGTTGAAGTGGAGCCGGCGTGAGTTGAAGCACATTGTGCTGGCAGGGCCCCCAGGGCTCTGCTGTGTATACGACCTGATTTCTCTATATTTAGTCCGGCTTGTTATCAGGACCCGAGCAGTTGCCTGCTGCCACGGCGTCGTCGGTCCTGACTGAGACGTTGGCCCTCACCACGCAGTATAGATTCTGCTTAATGTCTCAGTCACGGCAAAACACCTCAAACACCTGTGTGCTGTTGAGACGGCCAGCTTCACAACGGGGACGACTTCATGCATTTGAAAGACTTGAGATTTATTGACTTTTGGGGGGTATCGACTTGAGTCAGGTGTGATTGCGTGTTAGTGCAGGCTTGCATGGAGAGAGTCTTGAGTGTGTGTGCATCCCAGAGGCTGAAAAGAAGAAGAGGTTGTCTGTGTGCTAATGAGTCAAGATGCCAACGGCTCAGTGCAGTTGTGAGCTTCCTGTCTGCCCTCCAGATTCTGCATTATTGCAGACAGCCAGAGTACCTCTCCTGTGGTTAATGGAGCTTGAACCGAGCTGAGAAAATAGAACACCTCATTCTGCACCATGTTTGGGTTCAAGTGTAGGTCAATGATAATGGGGAACACTGCTAGTGTCAATGAATTATTCAAAATCATCATGAAAGACAGCTCAGGAGGCTGTTCTTATTTCCTATACGGTATGTCTGGAATTTCTATCGATTAGCCATTAGTCCTATATGATTATAAATTATTCAGTGTCACTTCATACCAACACTCATTAGGTTTCTGGAGTTATGAAGATGACTCATATTTCATTATGGTCACATGCTGTTGCTTGGCACTGAGGTAGGGTTGAAGTCAGCAGTCATTGTTCTAAGTGATGGTGTGCAACAGCTAATATGTGCAACAGCTCATATGTGCATGAATACGCAATGACTTCACCTGCTGAATGATTTATTTTATTTTATTATGTGTATTTTTTTGGTTTTTACTTAATATTCACCTCCGCACTGCTATGATTAGATATGCAGCAAATGACCATAAGTAAGTGGACACACCTGAACACCCATGTGATTGTTGAACATGTCATTCCATATAACATGGGCATTAATCACAGCCTCAACCCTCATGGTTTCAGGCTTTGCACCAGATTTTAGAACCTACCTGCACAGTTTCCTCCTTGCACAAAGGAGGCGTGGGGCAATGTGGTTGCAGTCAGGGCACTGTGCAGACTGGTCAAGTACCAAACTAAGGCAACCATTACTTTGGACCTGAGTCTGTACACAGGGGTGCTGTCATGCTAAACAAGAAAGGGCCAAACACAAACTGTTGCCACAAAATTGGAGGCACACTATTTTCTCTGTGATCAGATTTTCCTTCATTGGAACTAAGGGTCTTAGTCCAAGTTGGGAAAACAGCTCCAGACCATTTTATTTGGAAGCAGAGGAAAGGACAAGAAAAAAAAAGGCTGAAAAGAGAAGAAACAAATGTACAATAAATAATAATAAAAAAACAACAACAAAGTGCTGGATGGTGGCAGTGACTTTAAGCAGGGCACTGAGTCATCTGCCTGCCCACCCAGTGTGTCACATTCTGGATACGAGCTGATGCAGAGCGCTTAAATCTAACCCCGAACATGTCTCTTCCTCTTTCTCTTCCACTCTCTCTCTCTCTCCTTCATCCAGAGCTGTCATGGCTCAACTGGTGTCTAACAGGCTCCTGTCTCTTCAGCCTCGTCCTCATCCTCTTCTTCAGGGAGTCTTACGACCGCCTCTACCTGGACGTCTTTGTCTCCGTGTGACACTGCAGAGGACAAAAAGACAAGACAACTTCACAACAAGGGACTAAATAATTATTCTTGCACAAAGCAGAGGAGAAAAGGGAGATGACGGGAAAGTGGAAAGCCCACATTCTTTCAAGATGTAAGATTTTAAGGATGTAAATGTATATAAATTTGTAAGGGTGGTGATGGATTACAGTTGTATGGCTGCTGAGAAGAACCACAGAGCAGTTCTACATCAACGGTTTACTCTTTATACGTGATTGACTTGATGCCATATGACTAACACATCATAACCTGTTTTTATATGTCAGTCTATGTTTGTATGTAAACAAACGTTTGTGAACGGTTTCATTTTTTTTAACCAGGCACGGCATGACAGACTGTTAGTTATTGTTGTTTACAGATGATAATAAGTATATTTAAAGTTGTTCTCAGTGTCGCCCCCTTGTGGCTGCTCTGTTCACCTCCCTAGATAGTCTTTATAATGAACTGGACACTGTTTCTAAGCTCACAAGCTGGACGTCGCAGACTCCAGATCAGCGTCACGAAAAAAATTAAGGATGTTAAAGGGACAGCTTCATCAGCCAATCAGCAGGCCTGGCTGCGCTGAGTCAGGGATGAACGAGCGACCTCCTGTTGTTTTAGTGCTGCTCCAAACTGCAGGCTGCGACCGGCCCGACACTGTTAAGTGACCTGTGATACTGCCTGTCATTGAGAGGCAGGTACTTAGATTATGTTTTATCACCCTCTCAAGACCAATATTATGCAAAAGTGATCTAGAGTGATGATTTGATGTCGGCTAGAGACGTGGTCTGGGATTGGATAAGCCTGCACTTTTTTCCCCATCAATGAACTGTCCATGTGGAGGAAGCTGAGTCATCTGAACTACCATCACGTTTCAAAAGTTGTTCAGCCAATTTATGGTTAATTGTGTCAATTTCTGGGAGATTTGCATTTTAATCTAACTGAATAATGTTCATTTGTTTTTTACAGTTTTTAATCATTTGTTGTCCTCAGCAGCCTGCCAGTATTTATTGGAAATGTCTCAACACTAACACCGTTAACACTCACACTGTTTCACAGAAACAGGATGTTTGGTCACGATTTCGACCACAGCTGAGGCACACTGAGGGAGATTATTTTATTGCACAGACACAAGGATTACATTGCATCGTAATTGCCAAGCTGCTCCTCCTCCAAAGCACCAGCAGGTGTCTCTGCGCCAACTGAGAGTGTACTGACCAAAAAAACCTTAATGATAAAGAGAAAAGGAAGTTGTCATTTTCACGGATTCCTTGACTGATAAAACTGGAGCTGTGACAAAAAAAAAACAGCTCCAAACCTAGAGGGACATAACCACAAAGAAACACATCAAAGCAAAAGCAACATCTGTCACTTATAGACAAACTTTTTCTCTAACTTGTCCTCGACTTCTTTTTGTGTCTTTGTCTTGCACAGCAGCTATAAGGAGTGTTTTAATGTCATTTCCTGTGGGTTTTGAGGAGGCTCTGTAATGTGTTTCCTGGTGCTTGTATTTTTTTTGTTTTTTTTTTACTCTCCTTGTACAGAAAAGGTTGTCTATTACCTTTTGACGTGTTGCCTTAATTGCCCAGTGCAGTGTGTTCAGTCTCTCTCTGTCTCTCTCTCTTCCACACTGTGACTTTTTTTGTCTGTGCATATACCTAAAGGTCATGTTCCTCTGTTCTGCAGCTTACAGTCTGCGGTTTTCTTGGCTTTGGGTTATAAATGTCCTTGTTCTGTGAAAAGGAAAAAGAGCAAATGTGACTGTTGAATATTTTCAGCACCTTATTAAAATGAACATTTTAAGAATAATATTGCTGTTGTTTTTACATTAATGATCATTTCCATCAGCGGTCTCTCAGTGACCGTTTGATATGGGACATTAACTTGTTGCTTTTGCTCAAATGGGTGTATCTTACAGCGTTCACGCAGTAAGGATATGCACGTCTCACACACTCACACACTTTCCTTTGGTCACATCTGGTGTGCTTGAGTACAGAGCCAACACGACAGAAAATGGCTCACTGTCCAAATACGTACAGTCTGCGAGGTGGTTAATTATTTTGCCTCCATTATCACAGCTGAGCTCCTTATTCAGAACTCAGCCTTTCTTGTGGCTGCAGTTAATTTTGGGCCATTATTTGCTCTCTATAGAGGCTACAGTTGGTGAGAATTTTATCAACGCTTCACCGAAGATGGATTCCTTTCAGAATGACTGTCGAACAAGTTCAAGAGTCTAGAAAGAGGCTTTTGCTCTGTCATTATGTTGCGCACGACTTGTATAACATTTCCTTCATGTTTTTATTTCCGTTTCCTACCTGCCTACCAACCAGAGTTGAATCAACCAATCAACTTGCTTGACACGCAGGTCCCGCACAGCGTACTGCTGACATTTAGGAAATGTGCGCGTCACAACCTTCTGCACTTAGGTTCACAGAAAAGTTTACATGTATCTTCAGAGAAGAATATTACCAGTTTAATACACCAAAGTATCAGTATATTTTTATATTTATTGCTGCTCTTCCATTAAGTTGGTGAACTCAACAGAGACAGGTTTTAAAACGAATGGTCAAAATCAAGTCACCAGAGGCCGAGATCCTGACTTTTAATTACTCGTATGGGTGAAGCTTCAGATGTGCTTTTAAATAACCCTGATAATGTGATCTGGGGTATTTTCATAGACTTGACAAAGCCAATTACAGATGACATCGTAGACCTGAGTAGATCTAACCGTGGTAAATGTGTGAAACCCTCTTTGAAGCTGCTGATGCATTTAAGACTGATGGATGGTTTCAGTCTTCACTTGTGGGGGTTTTTTTGTTTACATTTGGATCACAGACTGTGCCTTTAAGGAGCAGATTACATCACGCTCTGGTGGGGCCTGAACTCATTTGTTGTGTTATTTTGGCAGCACAATGTCCCGAGGCAGGAGGAGAGGAAGCTCTCAGAGGACTCCTGCGTTCTAGGAAATCTTCCTACTTCTCCGTCCTGTCTTTGAATACAAATCAGGATCTGCACGTATGACCTATAGACATGACCTCACTGGTTTTTAACCCTTCCATTTAGTGCCTGCAAGTTTAGTCCCCTTCCGCTGGTGACGCAGCTGGGGATGAGCTCATGCTCTGTTGCTGGTGAGAATGAATATCTCTGGGGCGAGTCTGCATGCAGGAGACTGCTGAATACTTCAGTCTGGTTCCAATTAGTATTGATGGTTTGTGTGTGTGTGTGTGTGTGTGTGTGTGTGTGTGTGTGTGTGTGTGTGTGTGTGTGTGTGTGTGTGTGTGTGGACGAAAAGATGCTGAGATTAATTCCGCCTCATATATAAAATTATTCTGTTCATGATCCTTTGAACTGCTGCCATTCAAGCTGACAGGAACTCCTGACCTGAGACTTTTTTTTTTTCAAATTCACAAATGACACGAAAAATAGCTGCTAGAGATTAATTTGACTCTTTCATAAGATCAGACTGGATAGTTTAAAGTTGGGTGTGCCTCAAATTATTGCATTGGCATTTACAAAAAAGGCCTGCAGGGATGTCAAATGAATCCACTGTTGGTTTATGTTGATCTGTTTGGTTTTTCGAGAAGCTGTCACATGCATTTATCACAAATCCTGCAGAGAAAAGAAACGTGCTTTGTTTTGACTCTTCAGTTTATTGACACAGTTTCAGTGTTTTCCGCCTCTCCTCCAGCCTCTGTCCTCTGTGCTCTCTGTGCACCATAATAAAGCCAAAAAGTCTAATTCTGCACAGAGATGAACAATGTAAACATGTATGAGTAAACAGAGCACGGCTATTAACTCATACATTTTATTGTGGGTGTATTTGTGTATGGGAATCTAAGAAATGGTCCCAAGGAAAGGATTGTGAATTTTTTCAACCGCTTGTCAGCCAAACATTTGAAGCTGTTTGTGTAAAAAGCTATTGTTTTTCAATGAAACTTTATAATGAATTTGGATTGGTTGCAGTGACCAAACAGCCATTGCTGTGGCATTATTTTAAAGTAGTCCTGGTGGATTTAAAGTCATGAATCAACTTTGTTATTCTGCAAAAACATTGACAAAATACATAAGCATGGTTGATTTATTCTGTCCCTTCCACAGAAAACCATGACGTGCATACATATTATATTATAAATGTATCAGATCTTCAGAAGGACCAAAGCAAGCAAGTCAGCTGTTGATGTTTTAAATTCATGCCAGACACAAAAGAGAAGGCAGAAAAATTGGCTTAAATCCAGTTTTATCTGATATGAAAATTACTACAAAAAGAGGAGGCATTTTATTCACACATTTTATTAAGGAGAAAACACTTTTCTTTTTTACAATGAGGCCTGTGTGTATGTAAATACACTCCGACAAGCGTGGGACAAAAAAAAAAACCCTCTGTTTTCTTGTCAGAGGGCGATAAAGTAATGGCGCATACATTTCCTACTGTTCACATACACAACACTAACTATTAACAGCCTTTCAGCAGGAGTTCAGTTTCTTCCTCTGGCTCGTTGTCAGTGCGGGGCGTGGTGTTGTAGCTGTTTAGGGTCTACTGGGAGCAGATGGAGCCGCACAAAGAGAAACAATCGTTTTCTTTTACAGACGAGCAATTTGGATATTTTGTTTCTTGTTGCATCGGCCAGTCAAAGGCTATGAAAGCCTTTTGGCTGGCTGATGAAAACTGGTGTCGCTGTCACTGTGTCTGACATTTTTATATACTCCGTCTTTTGTTTTCTTCTTTCAGATACTGTTCCTTACATTTCCCTGTGGTGTTTCCACTGAGACGCTGCTTGTTTTTCTTCCTCTGGTGACTAAAACTCACTTGTGTCTCTTTTCTAACACTGCACCTTAGTGTCTCCTTGGGCCTCCCTCAGCTCCACAAGTCCCTTAATTGACTTCTCCAGGATTATGAAAAATGAGCCATGCTTTCAAATGGCTCATTTAGCAGAACTGCTATCACAGTGCCTGTTACTTTATCTTCAACATATTAAAAAGGGCTAGGTTCTCTTGATTAGGAGTGATGGGCTGCAAAAGCCCTAGCTACCGGCATTTGACAGCTGGCCACTAATTTGCCAATTCATCACTGGTGAATCGGAGGTATTTGGCCGCTCCTGTGGGAAAACACAACTTATATTATGATATAAATGCACCACCAATGTTTCCAAAAACCAAAACGCAGACTTATGGGAGATGAAAGGAAGACACACACACGCACACACGCACACACAGCACATTGATTTAGTGCTTACTGAGCGTTTGGGTCATGGTTTTATGGGCTGTGACAGTCACTGTGTGGCAGTCATGTATCCCAAGCAACATATCAAACTCACTGCAGCTTGTTCTGAGTTAAAGCATCAAGTGCAAGTACACAATATGTATACTCTACCCTCCTGTAGAAAACAAAACCAGCCCGTAGGTTGTTTGTGCAGCAGGTTATTATGACCCATAGTTACGCCTCGTTGTTAGGCGACATCTAGCGGCTGCAGTAATTATGACAGGAGCATTAGGACGAGGTTGGGGTGGATGGCTCAACAAAACACAGTTATATTACTCGAGTATAGTGTTCGATTCCCATCTAAAAGTGGCAGATTATGTTGTTTGTATCATCCATGACGGTTCTACAAAGTTAATCACGTTGTTGTTGTTGTTGTTGTTGTTGTTGTTGTAACCATGACAACAGAGATCGTCTAATGTTAAGGAAGCATTATTCTAAATCATGATAAACCTAACCACCGCGTGTTTATTATTGTAACCATGACAACCGCCTTAGGGGCGCTATTTCCGGAGACGCTCCTATGGGTCGTATCAGAAGGGTTGAAAAAAAAAAAAGAGGCCTGTATGGTTGTTCAGTTCGGAGGGCTTGTGATAAAATCCAGTCCTTGCTCTGTGCCAAACTTTGTCTGAAGTTAATATGAAGCTTCAGAAATCCGAGTCAGACAAATCAAGTGGATATCCTCCAAAGTTACAGCCTCTTTTTGCTACTATCCTTCCTCTGCAGCTCATCAATGAAACACTGTCCAGAGAAAACATTCCTTTGGACAGACTTTTTAAAAAAAAAAAAAGAAAAAAAAAAGCTATTCTCATACCAAGCCTTGAACAGTGTCTGCAAAACAGTCTGCTTTCACATGGAGGACAGCAGCTGTAGTCACCGCACAGATGGATTTCACTGGTGAGGTTTTCAAAGCGGACAAATTCTTTTATCAAAATGTCCATAGAAACTGCTCCAACTTCAGCTCTGCATACAGATGTTTTCGCCAGTACAGCTTATGGCTAAACAGATTGCTTCCAGTGGAGCTTCAACACTTTAAGAGAGGCAACAGTGTAAATGTGAGCAGTGTATGTTGCCATGATGTTGCAAAGCAGACAGTTTTGAGTATGTGGATAGAGTAGTTTGTTGTGGAGGTATGGTTTTCAAAAGTTACTATGGACATTTAGATTGTGTCCCTCTGTGAAGGGCCTAATGATGGGTCAGCACATCATTTAACATCAGCACTGTGCTTTCACAGTAATCCTCACCCAACTTTTGGCACATTTCTCTGTTTAATGACAGCTAGTGTGATTCAAGCTGGCCACAGTCTCTGTTCTACATCTATGTAGAAACTTTAGCCTCTGGGGAAAAAGTTTGATATTCACTAGATTGACTTTCCCTTTAAGAAGAGAGAGTAAAATGTGATTTAAAAGGTCAATGGAAACATGTTAGAAGGTCAAGTCAGAGATGGTTGACTAAAGCTGATAAGCCATCACGCTGTCACTGACGAAGTACCCTCTTATTATTCCTAAAACTAGCTGTGTCAAACTTCCTGAGATGTTTTGGCGAGTTGGGAAAAAAAAACATGTCTACCTGCAAAGCCAGGTTCTGCTTGGCTGAGGCTCCTCAGCTGTAATGCAGGAGGACGTGGCCCTGACGGAAGCAGCATGTCCGCTGAGCAAGAGCAATTATGATAACCATGCAAGCGGAAAAGGCTGTAGCCAGAAGAACAGCGAGACAGGCTTTGATGCAGCAGGCTGCCTATTTAAATCACAGCTCACCTCCACTACAGACGCCATCCTCGGCTAATGTAGATGGGCTCTTAAAAAGGAGATTGAGCCCTTTGCAGGCTCCTGTGGGCTCCTCTGTCATGATATGCAGCTGTTTCTCCCCTTAAAACACTATTTGTTTCCCCCGCACTTCCTCCTCATCAAAGGTGAACGTAGGTGCTTTTGTTTTGGGGCAGACTGGTGACTGATGTTTCCTTTCATGGCCATTTAGACGATACACCTCAGTCGCAGAGCCTGCGGAGGCACATTGAAGCACCACAACGGCTCTGAGTTAGCTCAATTAACTTTGTATCAGAGCACAATCCAAGTCTTTGTAAATGGATCTAGACTGTCCCGACGGTGGTAGATAAGGCAACAAAAAAGTTTTTAACAGAAAAGGATTGATTGCAATTTGACCTAAGTCTGTAGACATCAAAGTGTCACACTGAGGGGAGGTATTAATTAACTAGTGCTCTACTTTGTCAGATGACAGTAAAAAGCACTGACATTGTGCCGACATTGGCTGCAGAAATTTAATTAAAGTTGTTTCCAAGTTATTTCACACATGCAATTCATTAAAAAAGAGTGATCTACAATGTGAAGTGTAATTAGTGCTGCATTTGTTTTATCACATGTTGCATGTGCTGCAAAGCTCTTGGTTGAATATGTTAATGCACTTGAAGCCACTTTTAGTTGGTTTTATACACTGGCATTAAGCAACCATTTGACTGTGTATTGTGAGTTACAACACTCACTACTATTATACTACTAATACTATACTACTACTTATTATACTAAAAAAATACACTATTTTCTCTTGTTATTCTGAAATTCACTTAAAACTACAGTGGCCATCTGTTTTAAGATTTTACTGAGCTTCTTCCAAAAAAACGAGTAACTACATATGAACCACTTCAGGAGAACCACACCCTGACTGAAGTCACTGCCCATCCAGCTGCAGGCGCAAACAAGTTTTAAAGCTAAGAAACTTTAAGTTTCTCCGAATGAGGTTTGATGAAAGAAAGACAGAGGGTTTTAGGTTCTGACAGGGGAGCTGACAGAGAGTCAGTGATTACATCAGGTATTGATTATGGATGCATGGTTTATGGATCAGCAGCTCCTAACTGGATTTGTACAAGCTAAAGCCCTGAGAACATGTAGTGGGACATTTCTACTAATACCTGCCTTATTGATTGAAATGGGAGTGATGTCCTTGGAAATCAGACTATATAAGCTTGGACTGAGAAGCTTGATCAAAATAAATGGAGATGGTTAAACATTTCCAACAAAGTGCCCTCTAGAATGGGAATTCCTGGGAAGAGGCAGAAAGGTCAAAGCAAACTTTGGAAATAAGGAGGACATTGATATTAATATTAGGTCTTTCCTTAAGTCTCTTTTATTTCATTTGGGCAGTGTCTGCACGCAGGTCACAATAACACGTCCCTCACTATAAACAACAGTTCAATATCTGTTGCCAAAAGAGGAGTGAAGGCACAGAAAAGGCAGCTGTACTTGGATTACAATCCATTATGCTCTTTGAGGAACTAGAGTATTTTCCCTCCAATGCATAGTAGATACTGTGAAGGGAAAATGACTGACTGAATTTTATGGTGAGTTGTGACTTTATGAGCATCAGCTAATATAAAGATGAAAGGCCAACAGAATACTGCTGCAATCTGCCATAATAATGCCATAAATAACGTTTTTTCATTCAAAATAAAAGTTGAATCTACACCCAGACACACCCCCTTGTTCTGCCAATGACATTCTGGCATCCACCAGCAACCCGCCCTTCTTACTTTAAATATGGCTGACAAAAACATGATGGCGACCTACACGGGAGAAGAGGTGTCTGTTTTGCTACAGTATTCGCTAATCCCTGACTCTGTGTTCAGGTCGCGGTCAGTGTGGAAAATACTCGACTCTCCTCTTCTTCATCTCGCCGGTCTCCAAACAAACCCGGACCTCGGCAACGAGATAACTTCGCCCGCGCTCTTATATCCCGCGTGCACAGTGGAGACAGCTGCCAGGTGCCACAGGTGAGTGTGACAGTGTCAGAGGATTACTGCCTTATCAGACGTCTAATATAAACGTAAGAAATTGAACATGGTAGTGGTTACTTGTTGGATTTAAATTCTCCTTTCAAGTAAAAAAAAGGAAAAAGATGTATTCTTCTCCCCTTGTTAACATTAAGATCCTTGTGCCATTTGGAGGAATAAATTATCTAATCTGGATTGTAGACTTAATGACTTTGCTTTGTCTTCATCTGATAAGTCAGCTTTTCTGCAACAGTCATTAATTTCTTAAATTCATTTTCTTTGTTGCTGACATCAAGTTTTACTAAATTTAAAGGATGGATTCCTGACCTTATATTTAAAACATTCCCATTTTCTACACTAAGTAGTTAGTTCTGTATCATTTATAACCACTAAGGTCTTTTATATTCTTCTAAATTTAACAGATCAGCAATGAACATTCAGTGCTTTTTCCTGCATCTAGGTTTATTTTCTGGTTTCAGTAAATAATTTCAATTTTACCAGTGCAGCGGACATTGAAACATTTGTCACAAAATTTATGGAGTCACCAGCCAAAGATCTGTTCTGGATCATGATCTCCCATTGGGTTTTATCCAAGAAAATTGTCTCCTAAGTTTTTTTTTTTTTTTCTCTCCAAATCAATAAAAGAGTTGACATTTATGAATTCCTTCAGTGCAGTGTTGTAGTGGTAATATTTATGAATAGATGGGTATCTGTCTAACCACTCATCTGGTGCCAAATTAAAGTCTCCACCTATTACTGTAAACCCTATACGTTTGCTTATATTCAGCAGTCCTTCCTGGAAGAGTTTATTTTGTTTTGAGCTGTATTATTATATCCACACATATTAATCAAAATTGCCAATCCTCTAAATTTACTAACACAGCAATCCAGTGACCATCCTAATCAATTATTAATGTCACAACCTGCCTAGGGAATCTATAAAAACATATGCAGCTAGCTGCCTCCTCCTGGCAGCTAGCTTTAGCTCTGAGCCTGGCCGTCTGGGAGCAGGCAGCTGCTTCCATCAGAAATTAGTTCAGAAAAGCTTGAAATTGCAAAATAATGTGTATTGCACTAAGGAACTAAGATTAATATTTTGGTCCAGACACAGAACAAGATGCCATCATCCAGCATGCAACAAAAGCTGTCACTGAATTCAATGAAAAACAGGCTCAATAGGTATCACACTGAGACAGAAAACCTTGAAATAAACGTAGTACAAATATCTGAAATAAAACAACTGAATCTAATGTTACAGCCAGTGCTACTTTCAAAAACTGAGTTATATAGCATCTTTACGTTTTCTATATGTATGCAATGAACATTAGCACTCCCATAGAAAGGTTTCAAGTAAATTAAAATAATCCTTCTTGGGCAAATATTCAGTCAAAATATCTTAAAGTTGATCTGTGGCACTCAATTTGTTTATGCAGGACCAAATAACTTCTAGATGTGATAGAACTAATCAATACTGCACAGAGTCGAAATTTGGAGATATTGACATTTCAATCCAATCCAGTGAAAAATAAGTAACTGGTAAAGCTTACAAAGAATCGTAAACATGATGGAAAATTATCTCCGAGGGCCTTGCAGTTATAAACCTCAGTCAACCAGTCAAGTTGCACAAATATGGTCACAATCTTGCTGATTTAAAGCGTTGAATAATGGCCATAAGTGTTTTCACTCGTTGACCTTTGACCTTTTGGATATAAAATGTCAACACTTCATCATTTTGTCCCATTTGTGTTGAAGTGTGTCGTAAATTGTGTGTGAATTCTTTTTACGTTACAGCAAGGAATGCGTTTTGTGAGGTCACTTTGATTGTTGACCTTTTGACCTTTACACCAAAATGTAATCAGTTCATCTTTTAGTAAAAGTGGATGTTTGAGTAAAATTTGAAGAGATTCCTTCAGGGGGGTCTTGAGATCACATTTTAGAGGCCGAAATCATTTTTTATGAGGTCACAGAGATCTTGACCTTTTTGTTTCATTAATTATTTAAGGTGAAACCTGGATATGAATGTTTTCTTTTTATTGTGCAAACACGTAGCCAAATAACGGCAAAATATTTTTACAGTAGTTCCTCACAGTGGGTGTCGATAGTCGTGATGTTAGCTTGTTATAACTTTAAATGAGACTTTTTCCTCTGTTGTGTACCGTAGTGAATTCCCCCCCTGACGGCTGCACACTTCATGTTTCCAATGGACCAGCACATTGTGAATGACAGTATTCTGATTTTGGAAATGCTCTTATACTGATGTTTGTAACATACTACTGTCTCAACATCAGAACTGGGAGCAACTCTGGACTTCTTGTAGAGGTAGGACTTTAAGTGTTAGTATTCAAAGTCATTCTATCTTAAACCAAAGAGTGGAGGTTCGGACACATTGTAATGATTATTGTGTCACATTCAGTTTTGCAGAATGCCCCTCCCTAAACGCCCAAACTCGCTCTCAGCCAGGCTGTGGCATGTTTACTTCAGCTCAATCTAACTGGCATCTCTCAACTCTGTCACTCTTGTGTGAGCCTTTTTCTATTTTGTGTGTGTGTGTGTATGAAATAACGTTGAAACTATAAACAGCTGCCCAAGAAACTTTTAGTAGCCAAGTGTCCAATTACTTTTGAACCCCTGAAACATTACGTGTTTAAAGGCCTATATCTGCCACATAGTTCTTTCTATACTGATGTAAACCTGCTCAAATTAAAAATGAGACTTGGCACATCAACCCTGCCTACAAAGCTCTGAGTGGCTTGTTTGTTTCTCCAACATGCATCAATATAATCAACTCTCCATCGTCAGTTCATATTCTCAGTACATTTAAAACACACATTTCTGTGAAAATATGGTTAAATACGCTGCTTTTCTTTGTCACTAGCACAGTTAGCAATTCACATTTGTCATTTACGTCCCACATGTAGCAACAAATGTAGCTGTGTTGCCCAAAGAAAAAGAATTATACAGAAGATTTGCATCAAGTTATGGTTTGGCAATTGAGAATGGAAGTTCACTCCATTCATTCAGTCCATTAAGTTTTTGTGTTGCACCTCCTTAAATGAAATCATATGCAATAGGGCTATAACCAAATAATCCTTTTTAAACAAATGATGTAATTCTTCCCCTGGTAAAGGTTTATTTTTTTGGAGGTATGTGAGTTTTTCCTTATCCAGCTTGGCAGTGGGTGTTGTACACTGAACAGATTGTAAAGCTCCCTGAGGCACATTTGTGATATTGGGCTACATAAATAAAACTGACTTGACTTGATTGTGGCAATTATTATTTTCTTAATGTGAAAACTGTTACAATGTAAAGTGAGTAAGGCAAGCCCCCGAGCCGTAACAGATACAGTCCTGCCTCTGAGCGCTAAGAGAATTTCTCTCTCCCTTTATGTTCTATATGTAGAAAAGATGTATATGCAATAGCCTTACAATGAGGGCAGGGTTTTCTGACTGCTGGCTGCAGGCGGAGGCTCTGATGGGACGTGGTCCATCTTACTCTGCAGGCTGGTGCACCTGTTCCCTGCAGGACATGTGACCACTTGGCACAGTCGCTGCTGCTGCTGCTGCTGCTGCTGCTGCTGCTGCTGCTGCTGCTGCTGCTGCCCACACATGGCTGATTCTGCATAATGGCTTTTGTTGTGCTCTGTATCTAAAATGGTTATTGGGAGGTATTAGTGTCACCCCCCCAATTTTTACTGTGATGAGCTTGGTTGAGAAAAGTGTGCAGTCAGTGCCTGGAGACCAAATAATAATCCGTCAATGTAATGGTCCATACCATGTGAGTTGGCTGGCTGACTTATGATTCTCTGTCTCTGTGCCAAAAGGAAAATTAAACAAACAAACAAAAAAAAAAACCACCACAGTGATGTTGGCCTGTTGGACTCTCTGTGGTCGTCTTCAAGCTTGTGGGTTTTGCCAGTGTGACCCCACTGGGCAGAGGATTGGAGGTGCAACATGTCAATGAATGTCCAGGCTGGGTTGGCAGATTCATTAACCTGTCCCTGTTCCCGAGGTGCATGTCAGCTGCCGTCGACCGTCAGCTGCCAGGTGGTGACATCAGAGAGCTGCAGTAGGATGCCAAACAGCCACCTGAGAGATGCCAGTGGAATGTGTGGTGTGTTTGTGAGAAACGGAGAAAGTGTGAAAATGTGTGTGTGGGTGATGAATACTAAGGGGGGAGGGAAAAAAAAGAAAAAGAAAATTAAGCTCCAATTTAGAGACAAGTGACCCACCCAAAAAAACACTCCTCTGGGTCTTAAATCCTCTGTGGGAGAGAAAAAAATGGCTGCACAGAAATTGCCTTTTTTTTTCCTCAATTGTTTCCTCTGGTGCCAGCGCTGAATGAAACCATTTTCCTTCTATACTGTTTGAAACAGCATGCTTCTGGAAATGTAGAGCAAAAGGATTAGATCCATAGGGTGGATAAAATAATGGAAACACATGTACCATGTCACATGTTGTCTTTGTGAAAGCAATAATGTTCAGGTTTTTCTTCATGTATTACAAATCGTCTACTTTTATTCTGAAAAGTGTCTTCTGTTTATATCTCCCTGCTGTATAGGTTTTGTTGAAACAAAATAAGAGGCTGTCAAGTTAAACGTCATGAGAATCCAACATTATCAGATGGACAAATACAGCATTTTATTTCCAGGGTTTCCATTATTTTGTCCATCTCCCTGTATCCAGCACAGATTTGATACCATCAGGTCACACTGTCTTTGCTCTTTCATTTAATTGATTAGAGTGAATGACAGTTCAATATCCACATGTTGAGCTGCCGGATTGAGTTCATATTGATGATGAACACTCAGCCTCCGCACACAAATCTTTATTTCTATACTTGTGAGGACACTCACTGACATAAAGAGTTCTAGAGATGCATTGATTGATTCATTGATTGACAGAAAGTTAATCAACTATTTTGATTGGTCATTTGCAAAATTTGCATCTGCAGAAATGGCAAATATTCTCTGGTTTCAGCTTCTGAAACGTCAAGATTTGCTTTTGTTTTTTGTCATACACACCGCCATCTCTCTCTCTCTCTCTCTCTCTCTCTCTCTCTCTCTCTCTCTCTCTCTCTCTCTGTATGGGCTGGGTATTGCCACTGATTTCCCCAAAATCAATTCAATTCTTATTGACAAGGTCCTGATTCATTGTGATTCTCAATTTAATTCAATATCGACTTAGTTGGAGATATTTTAGTAATAATACCAATAATTTTGCTCGGCTATGAGTCAGATTCTCAGAGAACTAATGCTGTGAACTGTACCTCTAACCTGGTGCATTATTAAGATTATTAATGTTAACATTACGAATGGACCAGAAATGCAACAACACATCTGCCTTCAGACCTGGGGCTTCTGTGGAGCCCAGATCTCGTTGTTGGAGAACGGTGGTCGGCTTCAGCAAACATCCATGGGGACAGTAAAATGAATCGAAATTGGATTATTTAAGTGAAGATCGATTTGGAACGTAGAATACATTTTTTTTTTTTTTTTTTTTTTTTCAATCCAGCCCATAAACAATATGAAATACATTTTTAAGTTTTCTGATGACACTGTGATCCTCAGCCTACTGCACAAGGACACAAATCCCTCAGTCTATTTCACTGAGAGAGAGAGAGTTTTGTGCAGCGGTGTGATGCTGCCCATCTCATTTTAAATGTGAGAAAAACTGAGGACACTGCTCTGGATGCTGGGTCAGTGGGGGGTTCATAGTCCAGTGGTTTTACATGATGAACCAATCAATCAGGTCTACTCCTACAAGCGTACCTTTGTGTTCACTTGGACAACAGCCTATGCTGGAAGGCCCGTGTTGAAAGTTTGTGTTCTTGTTCACACAAGAGCTTATACTTCCTACTCAGACTCGGGTTGTGTGGGGTGGACCTGACGATGTTCTATGATGCTGTATTAGAGAAAAGGCTCAGGTATGGGACGTCAGCATGGTATGGCAATCGCACTCTAGAGTTAAAAACTTGCTCTTGTACAGCAGCCGTGAAGGGTATACAGAGGAATGAACACTGGATCCCAGTCAATATGCGGTCTGTTCTCAGACAAGCACAGAGGATACTGTCTGACCCGTCTCATGTTCTCCAGGCCGAGTATGGCAAACAATATAGAGAACCCTGATGTAAACTCAACCATTTTAAAAACTTATTTGTGCCGACCTCAGTTCAAATTGAGTTGGGTTGGGTTTCACTCCGGTCCGCCAAGAACCGAAATCTGAGGCTGCTTTGAGCTCAGGCTCATCTGACTCTGACAGTTGAGGATTAGAAAAATGTAGCCTGGTTTGATGAATCTGTATTTCTGCTGAGGCAGCAGATGGTAGGGTCAGAAAGTGGCATCAACAGCATGAGTCCATGAACCCAACCTGCCTTGTGTAAACAGTCCAGGCTGCTGCTGGTGGTGTGATGGTGTAGGGGAATGTTTTCTTGGCACTTTAGGCCCTTTAATACCAATCAATCATCGCTTGAATGCCGCAGCCGATCTGGGGATTGTTGTTGGACATGTACATCACTCTATGACCAGCATTTGAATGTCGCAAAGCAAAAAAGTCCTCTCTTACTGGTAGAACAGGATATTGGCAGCATCAATGTGCAGAAATGATGCGATGCAGTCAAGTCAACTGAGTCTCAAAGGAAAGTCTCCAAAATCTTGTGGAATCCATGTCACGAAGAACTGAGGCTGTTTTAAGAACAAAGGGAGGAACTATTAATATTCCTAATGAAGTTCTTGGTGAGTTTGAAAGTTTTGAAGGTTTCTCTAAAGGTTGCTGTGGAGTGACTAAAAAATTAATATAGAAAATAATCAGCAGCCTAATCAATAATGAACATGATCATTAGTTTCACCCCAAAAGTATTTCCTGAACCTGAATCGAACCACATCCAAGTTTTAATCCTCAAAAAGTCCCTTTGAAGATTCAAAGATGTGTATGCTCAGTATATGACTATCACACACACACACACACACACACACACACACACACACACACACACACACACACACACACACACACAGAGAGAGAGCGCAGACGGTGTACTCCCAACCAAAATTCATTTCAGTCATGTAGCTTTTCGTTTTCACGCCCTGTGCAGTGTCTTCGCCGCAGTCTTCAGCCTGTCCCTGTGCAGGTGCTGTAAACCTGTAAACCTCACTGATCCCCTCAGCAACAAGAGCGGAGCATAAACATGACGAGAGACCTTGCAACAATGAAGCTGTTTGTCTTGTTTGGAGGTAAACAAACTGTAGCTCTGGTTTGTGTCTGCTGCCAGCGTCACAGGTTCAGGGAGGGCTTTACCTGGGATGGAAGTAGGGGAGCAGAGATGAAAGTTGTTGCCAAATCTTCCTGTGATGCTCAACCCCCCCCCCCCCAAAAAAAAAAGCTTGCAGCTATTTTCCGGATTGACTGATTTCACAACTGGGATGCAGAGCAAAACTGTGCACAGCCAGACTGTAATTCCTCGCATTCCTGGCTTCGATGCCCACACGCAGCGCTGATCTCGCAGGAGCACTCATGAACGAGATGAGAAAAAAAAAAATTACGTTTTATGCACTTTTATGCAGTACGCTCTGCAGCAGGTACAGAGATGCACACTGACTCATTTCTACTGATTACTGTACCTAACGTGAGTTATTGGTTTAGAGAGGTGATGGAGGAGTGAAGCTAAATTAGTACTGGAAGTGATAACGCCCCGAAGCTGGGAGGAAAGAGAGATGTTGAAAAATGACCTTGTGGTCCATTCATTACCCCATCTGTCTCTGCAGTGGGATGTAGCATTTGAACACGCCATCAGCTCAATGCCAGTGCAGCTTTCTATGTAAACACACCACTATGATTAAAATGTTGATGTTTTTTTGTCCTTGTAGACTCAGTGTGTTTAAAATGTGCTTTCTTTCTTTCTTTTTTTTTTAAATCTGTTATTGTCTGCTGTGGTGTTTGTGTCTGAGTTTTGAGGGCACAGAGGAGAGAAAACTTTTTCTAACCTTCTTATAGCTGCTTTTCTTTGAAAGAAATTGTCAGTTAATGGAACGTGGTGGCTTTGATGCCCATGTATGTGTGCTTGTGTTCCAGTGACATTGCAGGAAAAGGCATCAAACAAGCACAAGGACAAGGAAATTGCTTAAAAGGCTGTCTGAGCGTGTGGCGAATGCCTGGCCCGAAACCGATTTGCAATTACTTTGTCACTTTCTCATTTTTTGAAACTTTAATACCCATGTTCCCCCGCCCTTTTTTTTTTTTTTGTTATTTAAGCACTTTTAAATCCCCATGCTTCAGATGCAGGCCTATATACAGGCATAAGATCAAACTTACTTATTGTAAAAACTGAAGCCTCAGGCTACATAAATGATTCATGTTGGACAACTTGTTACCACCAAATATCTGCAAAGCAAATGGGGGGGTGTAAATGGCTTCTCTCAGTGTGTGTTGGATCCATTAACCCTGCCAGGAGAGTGGGGCGGGGGTCCGTATCACAGCACAAGCCTGCCGTGGCAGTGGGTCGAATATAAATCAAGGAGCATTTCCTGAATAAACTACTAGTTTGTTTTTTTTGTTTTTTTTTAGCAAAATGTCAGATAGCATAAAGTGTATATATACGTATATATACTGTATAAGCGCACACAAACTTAATGGATTAGTATGGAAATGAAAAGGGGGTGGTCTGTTCCTTCTACATGATTCTGAAATCCTCTGTGAGCTGCGGGAGGAGCAGCGAGGTTATGTTACCTTGCTTCACACCCGTGTCCCCATCAATATGTACGTGCCATCAGCAGTTTTATTTATGATGCTGTCATCAGTATTGCCTCCACTCACTGAGGCTGCCAGCCTTTACAACCTCCGTCAGCTGGTTAAGTAGATTGAATAAAACGCAAATGGCTCACTCACGCTCTGCGCAGCAACCATAAACTTCAATGTTCGTCAAATGAGCTTCTTGGAAAGATTCCCCCGTTTTTGCAGCAGCTACTTTAACGGCTGAATGTGGAGGCTTGGCTCTGTGTGAGAGGGAGGCGTCGGAGGTAATTTAACATCGTTTGGTCTCCCTTCTCTGCTTTATTAGGAGGAGGAGAGGACCCTCCATCACTGCCGGCTCCGTCTCTCCTACTCATCTCTCTCTGTCAGCTGAGGTTAACTTGTGACACCATTAACCCATCCTTTCCCCTTACAAGGAAAATGCAGGGAGAGCATCCCAGCGTCACCTTCAACTACATGACCTCATGACCTCGAAAGGCTGATATCAACAGAGATCTGTTGGACAAGTTTAGCGAGTTGAGACAGTCTTAGTTTTGCTCTTAGATCAGGCTGGAGGTGTGTCCAGATTTTTTGCTTCACTTTATGAATGCAAATGTGAGCGCTGCAGCTTTTTTGCAGTCAGTGTTCAGCGTACTGATATCATGGATGTGTTATGAAACTGAATGCGAGACTCAAAGATGGCATCCATCTATTACAGTGAGACTTGCTCACCATGTGCATGCGCCAAAAATGCATCACTCTGCTACTTTCCTGCACAGTTAACATGTTTGTGTTGCACACTGACAATATACAGTACGTTGCCCTTTAGTGTCTATTCTCTCACCCTCACACTTCACAGCTTAAACTGAAATATTTTCAACTTCTGCAAGTGTGTCTTTGTCTTAGAGTGAATCCCAGTCTGTTTGTGTCCTCTAGTATCTTTTCAGTGACTTTCTACACTTTTGCTGCGTTGTGAAAATTTGCATCGCATTGTCTGAATACAACAATGCAACATTTGTGCTAAAACACCAGTTTCACACCTGAAAAGCTGGCTATCATTGCATTTCCATGGAAACAATTAATGCCATCTGCTGAGTTGTAGTTTGCTAAAGATATTGTGGAGTCATAATTAACAATGTCTTGAGGAAACCTTTTGAAAAACTACTGGTAAAACATCCTAAGTTCCTTACAGGAAACACTTTGCTGAATTGAATGGAATTCAGTTCATTTTTTTCTTATCCTCATACTATTCTATCTCACTTTGTTACCTGAAGTGTGTTTGACTGTTTGCTCTGAGTCATATAGTCACAGTCTTTGTAAAACCATCTCCAGGATTGAAGTGCATTGTTGGAGAAGTAACTGAGGTGCAGTGTCTGTATGTCTGATTGTTTTGTTGGTCAGTGAATGAAACACTATCAGGTTAGAGGAAGAGACCTGAAGAGAGAGCTTGATTTTGTTCTACGCCAGATTGCACTTTGGTTGCTTCTTGACTCCTTTGATCACATTTCCAATAAAACCAATTCCCGAGGAGTTCTCCAGGAGGGTTTGCCCAGACCACACTTAAACACACACACACACACACACACACACACACACACACACACACACACACACACACACAAGAACTGTCCAGTGGATTAATGCTAAGCTGATGAATCATATCAAACGATTACCCTGTTTTTCCCATGGAAGAGGATGGAAAGCTGCAATGGCGGAGGCGACAAAGTCTCAATCCCCGCAGACGATGAGAGCATTTTCTGGCTGCAATTTCAGACGCTGTGTGATCTGCCCATCCTGTCTCGTTGTGCGGGAACACAGACACGTCTGTCTGCCGGCCACCTCCTGGGACGCTGCACAACACACATCAAAAACAACCGGCTGCTCGCTCTGTAAACACGACAACGCGAAATAAACATCAGATGGTTGTATTATGCAACTGTGATCTGTGCTGGGTGCTCGTAGTTCTCGAGATTTCTCAGACCAACACGGGGCTGCTGCGCGGCTGTCAATGATGGCTTTTATTAGTGGTTAATACATAATTTCTTAATGCTTTAGATTAGTAATAACTCATTGTTAGCCCAGTTTTTAGGGTGACTTTCTATAATAATATTTTTAACACAACATGTAGTATATAAGTACATCCGTAGTTGTAAATGTTATATGTGTAATCATTTTTTTAATACTTTTAACATTTTATCAAATGACTGTGTAATGTCAAGGAGACACTTTCAACTTGTTTTCATTGGTCAGCAATTGATTTTCTTGATGGCAGTGAAACACATTAAATAAGACGTCAGACAATCCTGTAATATGAACTGCCTTTCCCAAACACTGTTAATGCTGTCAAACTGTAAAAGACAAACTTATTTTAAATCGGCATGAAGAAACTTGCTAGCCTAGCAACAGTAAGGCTGCCAACATCCCATAATGCAACACTCTCTGTTTGTGATGCCCTTTGCATTTAACAAAAATATCTGATAGTGAGAGTAATACATGATGTTAACTGTCTATTTCAAAGCCTGCTTTTTCAAACCCCTTATTCCAGCAGCGGCGGTGGCAGCAGCGGCGGTGGCAGCAGCGGCGGCAGCAGCAGCAAACCAGACAGATAAAGTTAGCAACCAGCTGGTGAAGCAAAGCAGCTAAAGAGTCAGATGTTTGTCTGAGAACTTACATTCACCAAGTGTACAAAGTTTATGCTCATGTACCTAATATTTACGCATATTAACATGTCAGTTCAATGTGATTGTCGGGACATTTTTTGCCCCTATTGCCCATAAAAGGAATTAATGCAGCTTTAAAGGAGCTATTTATGAGTTTTGCTATTGCTACATAGCCAATGTTAGACCCCTGGCCTGTCTCTATGTTTTCTATTTAAGTTATTATTCTGTTTTCCCATTTGTGCAGTAGGTCCCTGGAGGGTGGAGCAACACCTTGATCACCAAGTTGGAAACACCTTGGCCCAGTGCTTCTGCCCTATAAGACGTCGCCTCTTCACGCTGTTTTTGGGCTCTATCTCTCTCAGCTACTCATCATATTTTACTTTTGTGTTCATGCAGACAACTGCTCAAACTTCATACACCCATTCATGCAAACATGCACCCACAACACTGATTGTACTGATGTCCATACCTCACAGCTTATCTTAGTCCTTTTGTTTTGGTTACATCATTTTGTTGTTAATAAATGTATTATTATTTGCCCAACCTGTGTTCCCTTGCTTTTTTTGTCATGGCTTTATAGCTATGTTGTGACAGGCATAAAAAGGTCTTCGTATTGTAAGGCATAAAAGTGTTGTAGTGTAGTAAGGCATAAGAAAGTCTTTGTATATTAAGGCTTAAAAATGTCATAATAAACCAAGGCATAAAAAATTCACACTGAATAAAAGGCATAGTGTACTAAAGCATAATTTACGGTAGTAAGGCCTAAAAAGTCATACCATAGTAAGATATAAAAAGTCTATATAGAAAGGCATGAAAAAGTCATTGTGAAGTAAGAACTAATGAAGTCATAGTAGGTTGAGGCATGAAAAAGTCATTGTACAGTAAGGCATAAAAAAGTCGTAGGATACTAAGACATAAAACGCCATTGTATAATAAGGCAAAAAAAAAAAATCAGCCTACAGTGAGGCACAGAATTTGATAAAAATGTCATAGTATAGTAAGGCATAAAAAGTCACAACACATCATAGTATAATAAAGCATAAATATATCACAAAACGTCATAGTATGGTGAGGCCTAAAAATGCCAAAAAACGTCATAGTATAGTAAGGCATAAAAACGTGAAAAAAACGTCATAGTATAGTAAGGCATAATAACATCAAAAAACATCATCGTATAGTAAGGCATGAAAACGTCTAAAAACATCATAGTATAAAAATATCAAAAAACGTCATAGTATAGTAAGGCATAATATGTCATGGCAGGTCTTAGAATAGTAAGGCATAAAAACGTCAAAAAACGTCATAGTATAGCAAGGCATAAAAACGTGAAAAAACATTATGGTATAGTAAGGCATAAATATATCAAAAAACGTCATAGTATAATAAGGCATAAAAATATTAAAAAACATCATAGTATAGTAAGGCATAAAAAGTCAAAAAACGTCATATTATAGTAAGGCATTAAAACGTCATGAAAAGTAATACTATAGTAAGGCATAAAAACGTGAAAAAAACGTCATAGTATAGTAAGGCATAAAAACGTCATAGTATAGTAAAGCATAAAAATATCAAAAAACGTCATAGTATAGTAAGGCATAAAAATGTGAAAAAAACGTCATAGTATAGTAAGGCATAAAAACGTCATAGTATAGTAAGGCATAAAAATGTCAAAAAACGTCATAGTATAGTAAGGCATAATAACGTCAAAAAATGTCATAGTATAGTAAGGCATAAAAACGTCAAAAACGTCATAGTATAGTAAGGCATAAAAACGTGAAAAAAACGTCATACTATAGTAAGGCATAAAAACTTCATAGTATAGTAAGGCATAAATATATTAAAAAAAGCGTCATAATACAGTAAGGCATAATAATGTCAAAAAACGTCATGGTATATTAAGGCATACAATCTTCAAAAAACATCACAGTATAGTAAGGCATAAAAACGTGAAAAAAACGTCATAGTATAGTAAGGCATAAATATATGAAAAAACGTCTAAGTTTGATAAGGCATAAAAATATAAAAAAATATAGTATAGTAAGGCATAAAAACGTCATAGTATAGTAAGGCATAATAACGTGAAAAAAACGTCATAGTATAGTAAGGCATAAAAACTTAAAAAAAAACTTAATAGTATAGTAAGGCATGAAAAAGTCTAAAAACTCATAGTATAAAAATATCAAAAAACGTCATAGTATAGTAATGCATAATATGTCATGACAGGTCTTAGAATAGTAAGGCATAAAATCGTCAAAAAACATCACATTATAGTAAAGCATAAAAACGTCAAAAAATGTCATAGTATAGCAAGGCATAAAAATGTGAAAAAACATTATGGTATAGTAAGGCATAAAAATATCAAAAAACGTCATAGTATAGTAAGGCATAAAAAGTCACAAAACATCATAGTATAATAAAGCATAAATATATCAAAAAACGTCATAGTATAGAAAGGCATAAAAACGCCAAAAAACGTCAGTATAGTAAGGCATAAAAATGTCAAAATAACATCACAGTATAGTAAGGCATAAAAATATCAAAAAATATCATAGTATAGTAAGGCATAATAATGTCAAAAAATGTCATAGTATAGTAAGGCATAAAAACGTCAAAAACGTCATAGTATAGTAAGGCATAAAAACGTGAAAAAAACGTCATAGTATAGTAAGGCATAAAAACTTCATAGTATAGTAAGGCATAAATATATTAAAAAAAACGTCATAATACAGTAAGGCATAATAATGTCAAAAAACGTCATGGTATATTAAGGCATACAATCGTCAAAAAACATCACAGTATAGTAAGGCATAAAAACGTCATAGTATAGCAAGGCATAAAAACGTGAAAAAAACGTCATAGTATAGTAAGGCATAAATATATGAAAAAACGTCTAAGTTTGATAAGGCATAAAAATATAAAAAAATATAGTATAGTAAGGCATAAAAACGTCATAGTATAGTAAGGCATAATAACGTGAAAAAAACGTCATAGTATAGTAAGGCATAAAAACTTTAAAAAAAACTTCATAGTATAGTAAGGCATGAAAAAGTCTAAAAACATCATAGTATAAAAATATCAAAAAACGTCATAGTATAGTAATGCATAATATGTCATGACAGGTCTTAGAATAGT
>NW_019524798.1:416690-417764 GCF_002814215.2 Seriola lalandi dorsalis
TCATAGTATAGTAAGGCATAAAAACGTCAAAAAACGTCGTAGTATAGTAAGGCATAAAAACGTCATAGTATAGTAAGGCATAAAAACGTGACAAAAACGTCATAGTATAGTAAGGCATAAATATATAAAAAAAACGTCATAGTATAGTAAGGCATAAAAATGTCACAAAACGTCATAGTATGATGAGGCCTAAAAATACCAAAAAACGTAATAGTATAGTAAGGCATAAAAACGTGAAAAAAACGTCATAGTATAGTAAGGCATAAAAACGTGAAAAAAACGTCATAGTATAGTAAGGCATAAAAACTTCATAGTATAGTAAGGCATAAAAATGTCAAAAAACGTCATAGTATATCAAGGCATAAAAACTTCAAAAAACGTTATAGTATAGTAAGGCATAAAAACGTCAAAAACGTCATAGTATAATAGTGCATAAAAATGTCAAAAAACGTCATAGTATAATAAGGCATAAAAACTTCATAGTATAGTAAGGCGTAAATATATTTAAAAAAAACGTCATAGTATAGTAAGGCGCATAAAATTGTAAAAAACGTCATAGTATAGTAAGGCATAAAAACGTGAAAAAAACGTCATAGTATAGTAAGGCATAATAATGTCAAAAAAGTCATAGTATAGTAAGGCATAAAAATGTCAATAACGTCAAAGTATAATAAGGCATAAAAATGTCAAAAAACGTCATAGTATAATAAGGCATAAAAATGTCAAAAAACGTCATAGTATAGTAAGGCATAATAATGTCAAAAAATGTCATAGTATATTAAGGCATAAAATCGTCAAAAAACATCACAGTATAGTAAGGCATAAAAACATCAAAAAACATCATAGTATAGTAAGGCATAAAAACGTCAATAACGTCAAAGTATAATAAGGCATAAAAATGTCAAAAAACGTCATAGTATAATAAGGCATAAAAATGTCAAAAAACGTCATAGTATAGTAAGGCATAATAATGTCAAAAAATGTCATAGTATATTAAGGCATAAAATCGTCAAAAAACATCACAGTATAGTAAGGCATAATAACGTCAAAAAATGTCATGGTATAGTAAGGCAT
>NW_019524799.1:0-48708 GCF_002814215.2 Seriola lalandi dorsalis
AGTCATAAAAATGTCATAGTATAGTAAGGCATAAAAAGTCATAAAAATGTCATAGTATAATAAGGCATAAAAACGTCATAAAAACGTCATAGTATAGTATGGCATAAATAAGTCATAGTATAGTAAGTCATAAAAAGTCATAAAATCGTCATAGTATATCAAGTAATAAAAAGTCATAGTACAGTAAGGCATAAAAAGTCATAGTTAGATAAGCATAAAAAGTCATAGTAGAATAAGCACATAAAACGTAGTAAAAAAGACATAGTATAGTAAGGCATAAAAAGTCATAAAAACGTCATAGTATAGTAAGGCATAAAAAGTCATAAAAACGTCACAGTATAGTAAGACATGAAAAGTCATAAAAACGTCATAGCATAGTAAGGCATAAAAAGTCATATTATAGTAAGGCATAAAAATGCCAAAAAACTAATATATTAAGGCATAAAAACATTTTAAGAAATCGTAGTATAGTAAGGCATAAAATGTCACAGTATAGTAGGGCATAACATGTCATGAAAACTTCATACTACAGTAAGGCATACAAATGTCAAAAAACGCCATAGTATAGTAAGGCATAAAATGTCATGAAAATTTTATTTAATAACAAGTCATAAAATCTTCATAGTACAACAAGGCATACAATTATCAAATACTAAAACGTATAGTAAAGCATAAAATTTCACAAAAACATCATAATATAGGAAGGCAAAAAAACGCCAAGAACATTCACAGTATAATAAGGCATAAAAACATCAAAAAACATCATAGCATAGTAAGGCATAAAAAAAAACAAAAAAATGTCATCGTATATAAGGGCATAAAAAGTTCAAAAAACATCATAGGATAGTAAGGCATAGAATGTCACAGTATAGCAGGGCATAACATGTCATGAAAATTTCATATTACAGTAAGGCAAAAAAATGTCAAAAACAGTCATAGTATAGTAAGGCATAAAAAGTCATAGTATAGTAAGGCATAAAAAGTCATAGTATAGCAAGGCATAAAAAGTCATAAAAACGTCATAGTATAGTAAGGCATGAAAAGTCATAAAAATGTCATAGTATAGTATGGCATAAATACGTCATAGTATAGTATGTCATAAAAAGTCATAAAAACGTCATAGTATAGTAAGGCATAAAAAGTCATAAAAACGTCATAGTATGTCAAGTCATAAAAGGTCATCAAAATGTCATTGTATAGAATAGAACTACATAGTATTGTAAGGCATAAAAATGCCAAAAAAACTTCATAGTATAGTATGGGATAAAAATAAAAAAAAAAACGTCATAGTATAGTATGGCATAAAACGTCGAAAAAAGGTCATAGTATAGTAAGGCATAAAACGTCAAAAAGGGTCATAGTATAGTATGGCATTAAAAGTCAAAAAACATCATAGTATATTAAGGCATAAAAATGTCAAAAAAAGTCATAGTATAGTAAGGCATAAAAAGTCATAGTACAGTAAGGTATAAAAAGTCATAGTATAGTAAGGCATAAAAATTCATAAAAACGACAAAGTATAGTAAGGCATAAAAAGTCATAAAAACGTAATAGTATAGTAAGGCATAAAAACGTCACAGTATAGTAAGGCATAAAAAGTCATATTTTAGTAAGGCATAAAAAGTCATAGTATAGTAAGGCATAAAAAGTCATAAAAACATCAATGTATAGTAAGGCATAAAAAGTCATAAGAACGTCATAGTATAGTGAGGCATAAAAGGTCATAGTATAGTAATGCATAAAGTCATAGTATAGTAAGGCATAAAAAGTCATAAAAACGACAAAGTATAGTAAGGCATAAAAAGTCATAAAAACGTAATAGTATAGTAAGGCATAAAAACGACATAGTATAGTAAGGTATAAAAACGTCATAAAAACGTCATAGTATAATAAGGCATAAAAACGTCATAGTATAGTAAGGCATAAAAACATCATAAAAACGTCATAGTATAGTAAGGCATATAAACGTCATAAAAAAGTCATAGTATAGTAAGGCATAAAAGGTCATAGTATAGTAAGGCATAAAAAGTCATAATAACGACATAGTATAGTAAGGCGTAAAAAGTCATAGTATGTTAAGGCATAAAAAGTCATAAAAACATCATAGTATGTTAAGGCATAAAAAGTCATAAAAACGACATAGTATCATAGCGCATAAAAAGTCATAAAAATGACATAGTATAATAAGGTATAAAAAGTCATAAAAACGACATAGTAGGGCACAAAAAGTCATAAAAACGACATAGTATATATAGTAAAGCATAAAAACGTCATAGTATGATGAGGCACAAAAAGTCATAGTATAGTAAGGCATAAAAAGTCATAGTACAGTAAGGTATAAAAAGTCATAGTATAGTAAGGCATAAAAATGTCATAAAAACGTCATAAAAACGTCATAAAAACATCATAGTATAGTAAGGCATAAAAATGTCATAAAAATGTCATAAAAACGTCATAAAAATGTCATAAAAACGTCATAGTATGTTAAGGCATAAAAAGTCATAGTATAGTAAGGCATAAAAAGTCATAAAAACGACATAGTATAGTAAGGCATAAAAAGTCATAAAAACGTACATAGTATAGTAAGGCATAAAAAGTCATAAAAACATCATAGTATAGTAAGGCATAAAAACGTCATAGTATAGTAAGGCATAAAAAGTCATAAAAACGTCATAGTATGTTAAGGCATTAAAAGTCATAAAAACGACAGTATTTATAGTAAGGCATAAAAACGTCATAAAAACGTCATAATATAGTAAGGCATAAAAAGTCATAAAAATGTCATGGTATAGTATGGCATAAAAATTCATAAAAACGTCATAGTATAGTAAGTCATAAAAAGTCATATAAACGTCATTGTATGTAAAGGCTGAAAAAGTCATAGTATAGTAAGGCATAAAAAGTCATAAAAATGTAGTAGTATGTTAAGGCTTAAAAAGTCATAGTATAGTAAGGCATAAAAATTCTTTAAAAAGTCATAGTATAGTAAGGAATAAATACATCAAAAAATGTCACAGTATAATAAGGCATAAAATGTCAAAAAATGTCATAGTATAGTCAGGCATAAAAACATCAAAAAATGTCACAGTATAGAAGTGCAGAAAATATCATAAAATCGTGATCGTATAGTAAGGCATAAAAATTCATAGTTCAACAAGGCATACAATTATCAAATACAACAAAGTATAGTAAGGAATAAAAAAGTCGTAGTATAATAAAGCATAAAAATGCCAAAGAATGTCACAGTATAGTTGGGCAAAAAATACC
Source organism: Seriola lalandi dorsalis (assembly GCF_002814215.2). Taxonomy (NCBI): domain Eukaryota; kingdom Metazoa; phylum Chordata; class Actinopteri; order Carangiformes; family Carangidae; genus Seriola; species Seriola lalandi. Next base: position 3,268 of record NW_019524799.1, read on the forward strand.
ATAAAAACTTAATAGTACAGTATGACATTCAAATATCAAATACAAAGTATAGTAAGCCATTAAATTTCATAAAAATGTCATAATATAGTAATGCATAAAAACATCAAAAACAGTCACAGTATAGTAAGGCATAAAAACATCAAACAACGTCATAGTATAGTAAGGCATAAAATGTCATAAAAACTTTATAGTACATTAAGGCATGAATAAACGTCAAATATGACACAGTATAGTAAGGCATAACAAGGTCAAAAAACGTCATAGTATACTCTATACAGGGAGAACATCCAAATTCCACATAGACAGGCCCCATGCTTGGAGTTTGAACCCACAACATTCTCACTGTGAGGAGATGTTCCCAACAACTTTTCCATCATTACTACTCATAAATAAATCATCCTATACTAAGGCATAAAAAGTTAACAGTAGAGTAAGGCATAAAAAAAGTTATTGTATGGTAAATCATAAAAATGTCATAGTATAGTGAGGAATAAAAAAGGAATAAAAAAGGAATTTTATAGAAAGGCATAAAAATGTCATAGAAACAACATAAAAGGCAAAAAAAAAAAGTCAAAATATCAATGCATAAAAATGTTACAGTATAGTTAGGCATAAAAAGTCGTTGTATAGTAGGGTATAAAAAAGGTCATAGTATAGTAAGGCATTACAGTTACAAACACCTGGCTTTCCACCACTGACTATTGACAGAGCACAGCTAGGGCGTTTAACTTGATTTGATCAGTGACTGGGTAAAGCTGCAGTACCTCCTCCAAACCACAAGATGATGGTATAAAAATTGTTCATTAAAAAATGGAAGAATCTCAGTCGTTGGTTTGCTTGCTAAATTTGTGCCGGGAGTTTTCTTTTTCGGGCTGATTGTTACCGTCGAGCAAATTACTTGAAAATGTTTCGTCTTGATATTTTGTGTAATACCCGGACTCTGTGAGACTTTCTGTGGCCTCGTCACTTTGTTGCAGCAGCAGCCATCGTGGTGGCGCAAGTCGTTTTTGTTCAAGTGGTTGGTTAAATTTCTTCACATGAAAATGTCAGTTGATAAAGACGAAACACTTCAGGTAAGAACAGTTATAGATTTAGAGAATAACATTAACTTAGTTTTAACTATTAGCTGTGGGGACACAGATGCTAGGGCGCTCATCGACTCATAATGTTGATTTTAACAAAAACTTAAAAATTATTCAAGTTTTAATTGGTTTATCCATTCGTCGTTCTATTTAAATTTGTTGTGCTCTTTTGAGTGTCTTATGACATTACTTCGAACAGAAGCTCTGGCTGAAGTATGTAGCACCTTCTTGATTTCTTCTAATCTGATATGTTTTGAATTTTAGAGGTTAAAGGCAGCAGTACACTATACTGTGGGTCGTCTGTGTCAGAAGACGGGAGAGGACCACCGGAGAGAGTTCAGTCGACAAGTCGTAGCAGCAATAGCTGAGACAACATTCAGACAATGCGGTGGGTGTCAACAAAGATACTAGTTTCATCCTGTCCCAAGACACATGCAGTAAAAATTCCATTAAAACTCATAGGCATGAATTTAAAACTCCTAGTTCAAACTCACAGAGACAAGTTTTAATACAGAAAACATTAATACATAAGACACATAATTAGTCTTTTTAGTGAGGTGTTTAACTCATTGGGTAGACCTCCACAAAGATCTGTTTGACCACATAACTTCTGGAAAAGGGCTGCAGAGAATCTGATGTGCTACCTTTGTGAATAAGTAACAGAAACAAATAAGAAATCTTACAGTGTGCTTCAATACATTTTATTTTTGACTTTTTTCAGAGTAATTCCAAAATGCACAAAATAAAACTAAAGTAATTCTAGTAATGTAATACAAAAAGCATGTATATACACCATACACACATGTACAGGATAGATTTACAATCAATGTAAAGCTGGGCCACACAACGCTGTATTCTGCATTTGGCCAAAATTTACCAATTCACACCTTCTGTCCTCTAATAGCCAAAGGATCTTTGTATGCCCCATTTACCCCCTCTGCTGAAATGTTCAATCATCCAGCATTCATTGCATTGCCACCACACATAGCATACTCCTCTCCAGCTCCTGACCATTCCTCTGTCAGCCACATATGTGGCTGGATCAGTGTTTACATATAAAAACTTTTTGAACAGATCCTTCATACATATAATTTGAAAAACAAAATCACCTGGATAGGTCTTCAACTGAAGGGGGATTTTTTTTTTTTGCAAAATGTTAACAGTAAAATGTTGCAAATTGTGTTATTTAAAAAATGGTATGTAAAAATGTGCAAACAGGGCTATAAATTCAGAGATTTGCTGGTGATCTGATTTTCAATTAATTTTGAAAGATGTGATCATGACAGAACAAAAGTTATCCAGTTTAGTTCACATAGACTCAGAAATACATGTAATTACTGTTACTGTAACCGCGGTTTTTATCGATTAATCTGTCAGTTAATTTCTCAGTTAATAGATTAGTCATTTGGTCAGTAAAATGTCCATATACTGTGAAAAATGTCCATCCAAACTTCCCAAAGTGATGTCTTCAAATGTTATTTTGTCCAATAAACAGTCCAAAACCCAAACATATTGAGTTTATCGTCATAGAATGCTACAAAACTACAAATTATTCACATCAGAGATGCTGAAACCAGAGAATTTTGACATATTTTCTTACAAAATGACAATCAATTATCAAAATAGTTTCATTATTTTTCTGTCAATGGATTCATCAACGAATAGTTCCTCTATATGTAACTAACTAAAAAAAATATTCTGAATGTTAGTAACGATATTCATTATAATGCAGTTTGACAATTTAGGCAATCTATATTCAACATCTCATTGTTAGCATTGACTTTTTTTTCAGATATATTTGCCAAAGACCTGGAGGCCTTTGCAAGGTGAGAATCTTTTTTTTTTTACTATATATATATATATATATATATATATATATATATATTAACAGTACTGACATTTTAATATAGTCAAAATACCTGGGGAGGTCTTTTGTTCCTTTGTCTTAAACCATCCTTGTAAAACTAGTGTCATGTCTTAACTTTTTCAGGCATGCTAAAAGAAGCACAGTGACTGCAGAAGATGTAAAGCTTGCAGCCCGTCGTAGCACTGCATTGGTGAGTTATTTCAAGGGGAATTATACAGCGCTTAGTTATGTATGCTATCTTTTTTCGGAATGAAACCCATGTACTTAGGCTAGTCATGGTCGGCTGCTCAAAAACATTGTAATTTCATCCTAAAAATGCAGTAGTATACTGTAACTGTGTAGGGGTATATATTTTACAGCAGACAGCAAACTTAATGTTTAATTTCTCTTTATTTATTTCAGTCCATCTACATACAAAATAAAAGTGAAGAACTAAACCAGGAGCAGAAGGATTTGAAAAAGAAGAATACTGGGAAGAGGAAGAGCAGAGAAACTGAGGAGGAAAGCAGAGAATAAGGACAAGACACAGGCAGACCAGCAGTGTCTCACTTGTGCCCAACATTCAAATAAACATGAAAGCTGACTAATACATGACAATTTGTTAAGTGTCATCAAAAGTGCCAATGTCATTCTTTTATGGGTTTGTTTCAGCTGTAATTTTTCTTACAATTACAGTAATTCCATCAAAACTTTCTGAACATTTAGACAAATAACTTATCTATTCAGGGACAAGCTTATGAAATGTCAGATAATAGTACATTTGGCACTGGTGAAAATGACCAGTGCTAAACAACTGATAAACAATTTTTTAAGCATTGCCAAAGTGGCACTTACTTACTACACAGACTCTAAAGATGACTTAATCTTGCATTTAAGTGGTTTAAACTGTTAGTTTTCTACTTAACGTGTTTCTCCTTTAAAGTGTAAGAATTATTGATATGTTGATTTGCACTTAGGGACAACTTGAGACTGTTCAGACTGTCTGGCGAATTACCCATAACGTACAAGCTCATCTACAAATCCCCATCACCAATTCCAAGGCTCAGCAATGTGTCATTATTCCTTCAGCCACATTGGGGACAAACATCGTTCAGAGAGGTGATGCCACATTGCTGAGTTTATCTGTTTAAGGTTAAAAGAAAGACAAAGACCCCCCCCAATAACTTCCATCTAACCTTAAATGTATCTGTGAAAAATATAAAGGATAATTCACTCTGACAAGCCATTAAAAGCAGCAAAAAGACAGGTACTACCCCATGTCATGTCTGAGAAGGCCACACACTGAAAGTGTTGGAACTTCCGTCTTCGTCCTTCAGAACAGACTTCAGTCAGGGTTCAAACGGAGACCTCGACCAGCAGAGCCCAAGGTCCCTAGATATGTGAATCGAATTAGATTTGTTTTTTTATTTGACAAATTGACTCAAGTAATATCAACTAAGCATCTATTCAAATGAACTTTATTAGAGAACTCCCTTCATTTGACATGTTTTTAAACACCCCACAAACAACAAGAGCTACTGGGAACCATTGGACACACCACTCCACGTTCTCACACTATCACTCGCGTCCCCCAGAGTCTTCAGCAGGTGTCATCCACATCAAGTACACACTTACAGATCAGTTCGGTAACATGAAAGCACACACCATACAGCATTCAAATCAGATAATATAAGCAATACAAATATTCATCACAACATTCCACTACATTTTGATATTTCTGCACTTGATCGACATACTTAAGAGTAAGGAAAAACTTGCAAAGATTAAAAAAAAAAATCTTGAAGTACTAATTAAAGAATGTCCATGTTAGGGGAGGCGCTCGTAGCATCTGCAGCTTCCACTCACACACTCAAAAAGCAGTCAAATTGGGCTCTTTCACCGCACAACCAGTCCGTTACACGCGTCTCTCCGTTCGCTCACTCATCGCTTCACTCTTCGCCACAAGCCATCCTCAATCGCACTCATCAGTTCTTAAAATGTCAGTTGCGCAGTTCTTTCCATTTAAAAGTGGATAAAAGTGAAAACACCCACCGTCTCTTAGAACATGCGGAGTGAAGCCGTTCTTTGATGGCATAGCATTTACAGGTGGGAAGAGGGAGAATGATACCGATATCACCCCAAGAATGCTGCCAAAGAGGAGCTTCCTCACAGGAAAATGGAAGAGAGGTGAACTGCAGAAGAGATTTCAATGAAGGCTTTTCCACAGAACTTGACTGCAAATAAAGTTGCACTTAAAACATTTAGGTTTCAACCAGATTCTTCCCAATGCAAGATTGCCTTTTAGGTTGATGACAAATCCAGATAATGGTGAATCACAAACATTCATGCATTTTCAAAATGGTTATAATCACATTTCACAATACATGCATTAGAGAATCCAGTTGAAATGGATACAAACAAATGAGACATCAAAAATAGCACTTTAGTCGGACATCCTGGTAAACAATTCACTTCAACACTTTCTAAATTAAATCTTTAGCATTTTTTCCAAATGTACAAAACATCTTCCACAAAAAGTGTTAAGTTTTCAGATACGCATTAACACCAGAAATAAATTTTGAAAAGACTCATCTTTCTCACAATACTTACCATACAAACACTTAACTTACATACCCCACCCAGATGACTTTGACTCCATACTGGACCCAAAACCTGAGCTAAACCCACTACCGCTGGTTGTAGAGTTTGACCCTGTTCCCCAGCCAAGACTGGCTGAGCTGGTGCCGTAGTTGCTGTTGCCTGTACTGAAAGACTGACTCTGGTCCCTACTAGAGCTTGTTCCACTGGAGGTGCTGCCTGAGGTGGATGTCTGCTGCTGGCTTGCCAGCATACCCATCATCCCCCAACTACTCTGCAGAGCAGCCTGAGCAGCAGCCATCATAGCAGGGTTCAGACTGAAGGAGCCAAAATTAGCCAGACTACTGTTAGTGCTGCTCCCTAACCCACTACGGCTGCTACCAAATGCTTGCGCTCCAAAACCATTCCCAAACCGTGCTGTACGGTCAAACTGCCTATTGCCGTGTTTGGGTTCAGCATTTGAGATATGAACGCTGACACCTTTGATAATTAAGTCCTCTCCACAGAGAGACTGGGCAACCTGTGAGAAAAAAAAGACATGAATCAGATCATCTGGACATGGGTACCACTAAAACAAGGTCACTTTCTACACACTCAATACTATACCTGATCATCTGCAAATGTGACAAAGGCAAAAGCACGGAATGGCTTGGGAATGAAGACATCTGTGACTTCTCCGTACTGCATAAAGAACTGCCGTAGGTCGTCTGTGGTCATGTCTTCTGTGCAACGGCCTACAAAAACTTTGCGGCTCCTCAGTGGCTCATCTGGACCTTGCTGTAAACAAAAAAGGGAAAAAAATACTATAGGTTATAGTGTGTTCATAACAACGTTAACACAGTGTACATTCCCATTATGTGTGGGTATATGCATGGACATTACCATATTCACCTTCGAGTTAGGGAGCTTGCAGTCACACCATCTCCCGTCAATCATATGGCGTTGGGAAATCACCTTTTCTTGAGCCTCATACTCAGTGAACCTCACAAAGCCAAATCCTTTAGAGTTGCCAGTCTTAGCGTCTCGTTTTACCTGGAGGATAAAATAACAATGAATATCAATTGTCACTGCACACAACCCAAAACATAAATGGGTTTTATATCGATACTAGTAATGTTATACCTGAACCATGATGACTTCTCCAAATGTACTGAAATAATCCTTCAAATCTTGCTCAGTTGTTTTCCAAGGTAGACCCAGTACAATCAGGTCAGATGTCTTCATATCCCCTCTCTTCATTTTCACAGCAGAGGAGGCATCTATTTCATCCATTTTCCTTTTGTTGTCTACATGATCAACAGAGGGGAATTAATTCAAATTTTAGCCTGACAGACAGTGATAAGATATGACTTTCGGCTTCCCACTCATGTAATTTTAGAGGCTGTAGTTGGTGGTGCGAATTATTTGTCTGACAGTAAACTTATGGGTGTTTTCTAAAATTCTGACCAGTATAATTCAATGTTTCTTGTAATTCAAATCAAAACTTCTCTATAGTTATAGTTTAACAGTCAACAAAACATATAACCTCTACGAAGATAGTATTTACAGGTTGTCTGTAGGGGTCAGCAACTTTTGTGTAAGACCTTTAAAACCACATCAATTGCGTTTCCATACCCGTTTCACATTCAAACTGGGAAAAGTATGTAAGATTTCAATGAAAACAAGTAGGGATGATTAAGACCTAGATTTACTTAAATGCATGAATTTAAAGATGCTTATCACATTTGTGGCAGTACTTCCTGGCAGTATGCAACATTGATTCCTAATAATAAATTAATTAATCATGACCTAGGTATGCACTAGAAATGGAGTTTAATAGTTAAATTTTTTTTTTTTAAACTAATTGAGATCCACATATGGATTTTATATATGATTAGGGATCTGGAGAATCAGTAATTTTGATTTTCCTGACAGTATTGCTAAACTCACGGAAAACAAACGCTAGTTGCAGCCCACGGTAGGCTTGAAAATTAGTCAAGACCTTTGTAAATGAAATTAAAACAAGACCTGCATATACACCGATTTATTGTTGGGCTGCTATATAAGCCTTGGCAAGGTGTGCATAATATGCATGTTGATCTTGTTATGCTTCTTTTGTGAATGGATTTACCGCCTCAGAGCGCACTTCTGTGGGCGTGGACAAACTTACTCGTCAAGTCATTCTCATCTATTTTCAGTGTGCTGAAGCTACATCATAAATTATAAATAACATTACATTTGGCCACCTGTTCAGATAAAGTGTTTAGTCACAGATTAAGTGTGCACAAAGTATCCATACCTACCTTTTGGATAGTTCACAACATACACGATATTGCCCCATCCGTTTTCTGGTGCGTGCAAGACCCCTTCCACAAGACGTACTCCCCGCATGCACTGAGACACGGGGCTCCTGAACCGCAGGCCGCACGCTCCTGGAAACTGAGCTGCCACAGTTGAAAGCAGAACAGTACCGTCATCCTCGGACGGGATCTCCATGGGTTCTTCATTCTCCTCCTCTGCTACTCGAATATATACTTCGGCCATTTTCCCCAAAAAGAAAACTTGTTTGACTCAATACAATGCCGAAGTTAGCCGTTAGCTTGCTACTTGTCCACAATTGCGGCTAACCCTAGCCGATGCTGCTAATATGACTGAATGAGTCAGGCTAATTGGTTTGTTTTATTTGAAACAAAGACGTCTCAAGTAAAAGTACTATGACAAAATTGCGTGGGTTTAATTTTAAATTATTTCATAAATAATGTTTCCCCCGGGCAGGGCTAACAAGCGTGCATCGGCCTTACTGTTCCTTTGTTCGCTGGGACGGGGATCTGTGGCGTCAACACCGGACGACGACAGTTCAAACGTGATTCTTAACGAAAACTGCGCACGGTCCCCCGCTAACTGATCCACAAAACGATTTCTTCAAAATGGCTTGCGCAGGCCTAATAAGTTCTACAACTTCAACAAAGCACTAGTCTCGTCCTAAATGCAAAGTAAGAAATATAGCTTAGAAAAATATTTTTCTACACGAGGTGAAAAATGAAAGCGCCTTGCCAGGCCTACAAAGATGGCATTATCTAAGCAAAGACGGAACTACGTCATTAGTTTGGACAGTTTCATTTCATAGCGGTTAATGTGTCTAAGGCACGTATTAAGTGTAGCCAGAAACCAAATCAGTATTCAGTATAAAGTAGTAAAACAACACTGAAATTACAATATGTGTTTGTTCGTATATGGAACGTCATCAACTCGTCTTATTTTAATGTTAATAATACATTTTATTTTGTAACCTCCCCTTGAGAGGGAGCACGTTTGGTACATCCACGACAGCAGCTTCCGGTAGTTGCAACGTTTGTTGGCAGAGATGGGAAGATGGCGGTTCGCAGAGAACAATCAAATACTGACGAATTCTAAAGCTGAGTCTTCAGTCCATGGCGTTAAATGTCACGAATACAAATTATGATTTAAGGCATATACCTGCAATTTAAAACGTTTTTTTGTGTTGTATCAATCCAGAGGGGGGTGTCATCACCGTTAACCGCTGCGTCAAAGCGGTATAACTGTCAGGTGCATGTAAATGTTGAATTATTGAATCAACTTTTCTTTGGTTAATTTTTAGATGAAAGCAGACAACTTGATGTTCAACAGTAACTAACGTGAGTCGTTATCTCACATTTCCAAACATTTTTCATTTCACAACATTTCATTGTTGCCACAGGAGGACTGGTTTGCGCCAAGATTATAAAGTAAATTGCCATCAAATGCTGTTTTAATTTTTTTTTTTAGGCTGGAGTTATTATATTATATTTTTGCTTTCTTTATCATCATGAGATCCAAAAAAACATCAAAATAAAATTCCTCAAATTTATTTTATAGTATTTGCAGCAGGAGGTATGAGGCTGACCCAAAATTAACTTTAGTGCCCATGTTCATCATAATGTAGGAACACATCACCAAGTGTAACTGCTCTCACTGATATGTTTACTAAATTTTTTTCATGGGATTAATAAGAAAATTATTTACCAAACAAATCTTCAAATTACTCAAGCATTATGGAAATATACAATTAAAAGAAAAAGTCAAAGGCAAGTATAAGTTAAGTCCTAGAAGTTATCTTGCTCAAGTGCTATCCAACAAGATTAATTGGTCATCTGCAAACAACTTATGTGCCATTTTCACATTAAAGAGGAGAATTGCTGCAAATATATCAAAACCACACCTTGTAAAAGTATGTTTGTAAAAATATTACAGCTGCTGCAAGGGAAAGGTATAAAGAAACAGTAAACTATAATCCATGAACCCTCGATTACAACAATACTTTTGTCCTGTCATAAAGGTTTTTTTTCCGTCTGAACAGATGAGAGCTAAATGACTGAAGTGGACAATGAGTATTTGATGGTTTTAAATAATGGGAAAGCTCCCCCACAATCATCAAACCATTTTGTTCTAAAACAAGTAAACCTAAATTGTACACTTGCATGCAACTGGTTGGTTTTTACTTTTAAATTTTGTTACTTGCCCCATCTTAATCCTTGTCCTCTTTAAACAGTAGTGAAGCTATTTCTGCACAACTACTATTAGTCACAAAGCTGAGAAATGTTAAATCTGAACTATGCATCAATATGGTGAAGGGTGTGTAACAGGCTCCATTACATTACAAAACAATCATTCAGTGCTGCTTTTGGATTCAACTCAACAACAAAAAGAGATCTCAAACAGCTTTTTATTACATTTTTCAATCAATAACAGTACAATTTAGTACAGTATCTATCTTGCATCCAGCTCACCGTGGAACACCAACAGACTGAAATGAAATACAAAAAGTGAAAAGGTACATAAGGGTGCAGAGCTCTATAATATTAATGGAAAGAGAAAAGGGAATCCATCTCAGTTGAATTGCATTTTCACTTGTGGCCACACACGAATACATCACATTTATTGTACATCATCGCAGAAAAAAAAAAGAAAAGTGAAAATATGTCACAACTTTAACAAAAGTGCTTCTGTATACAGTGAAATGTTGTCATTCAGATGCTCTGATTTTCAATTTAAGACCAAGAAAAAAATGTACAAAAGTTTTAGTATGGACAGTATGTGAGGACATTATTGTTCCATTGAGTGTGAAGATTTGAAGGAGAGAAAAGGACTTCTCAAGGATAGAATTCTCACAATGATTGTTATAATTATTACAAAAATTGGCATCAATAGAACTGGTAAGCATAATTTACACTAAGTACGCAGTCAATATTAAGTCTTTCTCCATTCTTGCTCACTCTGGTGCATAGCGTTACCAGTATTAGTACATGATGTATGCAGAGTTTGAGCCAAAAAAAATTGGCTTCTATTAAGTTCAATCAATAGGTTACTCTCCTTTTCAGAAACAAAAGAAAATCTAGGATTTTTGCACCATTGAAAGCAAGTCTACAGCATGCACATCTAAATTAACTCATGGCAGACAAAATTAAATGTCTTAACTTAAAACATCAGACCATTATTTTCAGACATTGATTTGTACATTTCATTCACAGAGTTGCAACTGCAGTCCCAAGCAAAGGAAGTGTCTATTTAGTCAGGTGAGGTGTTTCACTCAAAGTGGATACTAAACACAATCCCCCATCCATATAATAAAATCCAGCCATGCCCCAATTATCTCAGCACCTACCTTGCTACCCCACCCCTTCCCACCCAAAGTCAAAGGCATGTACAAGAATTAAGGGGGTTAACTGGATAAGTTACTCGTAATAACTCCTTTTGTACTGGAATGAGCATTCATAACTTATAGCATGTGCTTGGTTAGTTAACATAGTATTAGTTGAGAGGCAAAGCTTCTTCATGTGCAAAAGGCTGTGATGAAACAAAAACAGCTAGTATATAAATACATCATGGACAATTTGAAAGCTGCTCGTGTAATATGATCCAAGCTTTTACTTCTGCATGTTTTCTCTCATCTGTCTTATATGATTTAACTGGATTAGAAAGACAAGCTGTAATTCAAACATATCTAAAACCACTAAAGAAATATGACAAAAAAGAAAGCCATCAAGAATAACAAACCATCAGAATAGAATTCTTAAAAAAAAAAAAAAAAAAAAAAAAAAAAGTTAAATAATTTGTACAATTACACTCCAACATTTGCTTTCAAGACGCACACATTTGCATGGGATGATAGTGTTGTTTTCTCTTTCAAGGTAACATAAAATGGTCCAAGAAGGAATGCGCAAGTTTCTGATTTGATACCACAGGAGATCCTTTCTTAACTAGGTGATAAACAATTGTGCTCTTCTTTGTGTAGGAAAGGCATTGGTTTCCCTTCGTTTTTGTGGTGTCCAAGTCAGTTTAAACAGTGTTGAAGAAGATGCTGTGAACATTCTGAAGTTGTAATGGTCTTCCAGTCAACTTTGGAGTTAAAAGAACATCTGGGAAACAAAGACAAATGAAATTTAGAATTTAACTAATCTAACCTGATCTACAATTTAGCTAATTTAACCTTATGTCAAGTGAATATGTAAGACCTAATGGGCAAAGATCTAACAAAAAGCTTTCTAGTCACACAGATTGACATAAGAATGCAAAAGGCTGCTTGTGTTCATTATACGTACATCTTCAACAAGCTACAGTTTTTGGCCTTTTGTCAAGCCTGCAAAATGTAATATTTACATTTAACCCTCACCCTAAGAATTCAGTGTAAGAAAAAAAAAATATGTTAAAACCTTACGTCAGTTGATTGTTTTTTTCTATAGTTCTTAGGGCAGCAACGTCATTACAGCAACAAACTTCAACTTATTAAAAACTACTATTATCCGAGTTAAGTTTGATATGACTAAATGGCTGACAATGTCTATCTGAGGTGCGCTAATTGACCACTGTAATACAATATGTGTATATCCACCAGATGGGTTTGTTTTCTGTACAGCCCGTATGTCCTGTATGAAAAAACATTAAGTTTAAACTAATGCTAAAAGCAGTTGAAGGTGCCCTGACAATTATCTCAAGCTTACTGTAAATGTAGGGGCAAGAATGTTGTGTTGATCACGAGAGTCAAAAGAAAATGCCAAGATCCATTCAAGCTAACAGTGTCTCAAATATGCAGACCAGCAAAAGAAACAGAAAGACATTTCACTGAACCCACAACTCTTTTATACCTGTAAGGCAACAAAAGTAGCACAATCAGCACATCACCTTCTACTCCAGCCAGGCAAAAAAATGAGGCTATGGCAGACGTGCAACTACAGGTTTTTACGAGGAATAGCTTTAAGTACAAATGTAGGAAAATGTGAAACAATAAAAAAAAAAAAAGAAAAAAAAGAAAAAAAGAAAAAAAAAAAAGGAAAAAAAAGAAGAACCTTCAGACTTCAATTCCAGATCTTCAGAAAACTGTCCCAGGATCCCGTTGCAACTGCCATGCCATCATCAGTAACTCCCAGGCAGCTAACACGGTTGTCATGTCCAGCCAACACACCTAGAAAAAGTACAACATTTATAACTTAGTCTTCATGACTAAAAATGAGCAAACAAGTAAATAATCTTTGTTGCTTTGTATGTTAAGTATTTTTGTAACATGAAGAAAATAGGGCTGCTATTTGAGATCATGCTTCAATAACTAACCAGCACGGTCAGCTTTTAGTGTGTCCCACACGTTGCAGTTGAAGTCATCATATCCCGCCAGGAGAAGACGGCCACTCTTTGAGAATGCAACAGAGGTGATTCCACATATGATATTGTCATGAGAGTAGATCATTAATTCCTGATCAGCACGCAGATCGAACAGCCTGCAGGTGGCATCATCGGAGCCCGTGGCAAAGGCGTTGCCATTAGGGAAGAACTAAAAAGTACAAAAGAGAGCTCATTAATGCACAACAGAAGAATACACTAACAAAAAGGTACGTCTGTATAGTACTTTTTAAAAAAGAATAACATTCCAATTTGCAATTCCAAAGAAAAATTTGAAAAAAAGTACATTTCTGAATTTTGTCAATAACTTACACAGATGGCATTGATGTCAGACTCATGGCCGGTAAATGTCTGTCTGCACATGCCCTCTCGAACATCCCAGAGTTTAGCAGAGGCATCACAAGCACCAGAGACGAATAACCGTGAGTCAGGGGCCAATGACAGGCTCATGACATCACCTGTGTGTCCAGCAAATGTGGTTGTCTGCTGGCCAGTCTCAATGTCCCAAAGTGCACTGTAAAATAAAATATCTGTTTAGCATTTCTCCAACTTCCTAGCTCTTACACAAAAAATATTGATTTAATAATCAACCCAGTAATGCAACTAAATGTAGGGAATCCTTTTACTTACCAAGTGGTATCTCCAGAGCTTGTAACAATCTGGTTGTCATCAAGAAAGCGACAACAGGACAGGTATCCTAATATTCGAAGAAGCAATAGAACATACATGAATATGGAACTGCATGTCAGATATTTAACTAGCAGTTTGTTAATAACTAGCGTATGTTTAACTCTCATATTTGCGCAATTACGCATCATCAGTATTTACAGTAAATAGGTCAGCTGTAAGATCTTAGAACATCTTAAATTTTGTATTTTTCTCCGTGTCTTACTCTATTTACTTTCCATCTTTTGGCACCAAATCTCTTCGTTTATCACAAAGGATAGATTAGATTAAAAAGGTAAAAAGTCTTTATTTCCCACAAATTTTGAGGGTGCTTGTGAATACATTTTAAAATTAGGTTTAACCAATGATCCACTAATTCAATTTATAAATATCGATGTTTTTACATGCAACATACCGGCCTCAGCATGTTGAGTAGAGTTAAGCTGAAACTCTACTTTTGCAATCCATTTTCACCAACCCACTCTTTGTAATTTGCTTTAATCAATCATGTGTGTACATCATATACCATATACCATCATATACATTATCATGTACCTGTATGTCCAGCAAGCTCACGGCTCACACGTACATTCCCCTCACGTGTTTTCAGGTTGTAAATGGAGCAGATGTTGTCTAAGCCACCACAGGCCACATAATTTCCTGAAGGTGCATATGCGCAAGTCATGACCCAGGAAGATCGAAGAGGAATGGCGTGAACCTATATAATCAAGGTGACAACACACACACAAATACATTTGTTATCTATCCAACTTATAAATTTCAAGGTTTAACTAATTCTACTGCTAGACCTGTTATTTTGACACCCACTGCTCCTGTGCACCAAGCCCAAAATCAGAGTGACATCCAGTGAAGTGAAGCACTCATGACCAAAGTAACAAGAACAAGTGAACTGAGAACAGAGTCCAGAATGTGCCCCATAGGCATTAAACAACATCCTGTATAATCACACCCATATCACTTCCATTTTGATTGAAACATGATAGCATATATCAGTCAATAAGCTTCTACTTACTGGCTCTCATAGACAGCATAATGTGGCAGCTTAATTAAACAAAGACTGTGACTAGCAGTGTTTCTATTTGTGAGCCCCTATACGCATTAAGATATCCCATATACAATTCTGACCTCAATCTGGCCTGCAATCTTCTCAGTAGGTCTAGAGATACATTGGAAAACGACCCTTTAATCTTTTAATTCCCAGCTGGACTTATTGCCTGCTGTATCAAATTCAATGTAAATGTTTTTTTTCCATGTCACCACAAAATCTTCAATATTCTAAAATTTGACAGAGCATCATTTTCTATTGTTAATTTTTTTTTTGTGGTGTAAAAGTCCAAATTACCTATTAGGCACACAAACTGTGATCCACTTCCCACCCCACTAACTGCACACCAAACACATCAGCCCCAAGGCCACAAATGCCTCTCTCTCAGCTGATATGTAACCCTTTTGAATATATTCCAAATGAATGCAGCATGGGCAGAGTTAGTTAGTTTCTCCTTCTGATTCAAATATAACCTTATGAGTTCCACAAAAATAGGTGCAGGTCTCAAAATATAAAACAGTCAAGTGAGAGAAACAATGCCCGCCTCATTCATTTGTATTCACTTTGCCTGCAATAGCCCAAAGTTTCAAAAAAGCAGCAACTATTACTTTATTTGCATGTAGATGGTGACACTGACATTAGCTTTATATGAAAGTCCAAGCTGATGCTGTTATTACTTTACTTTCCAATTACAGATTGACATGTTCAGATTCAACCATTAGTACATTAAACCCCTTTTAAAATCACACAACTTACCTTATTTGTGGTATAGCTGTCCCAAATAATGAGTTTGCCATCTTGAGAGGCACTGACCAAGAGCCTACAAAAATTAGAACAGCAATATAAACACCACCACAACAACAATCGCAGTTGTCACACAAAATCTATTTTTATCTAAAATCATAAGCCAAAAACTGAGGAAGAAGGACTGCAGGCTAAAGATGCCTGCCAAACTGCTGAAAAACATGATGTAATCAGTGTAACAACTCTTAAATTTAGGCGTAGTCTAACTTTTGCACTCTGCTCAACATTTGACATGAAACAAGGACACAATGCAACATAAATAAATCTCCCTATACACCATGAGTCATAAGGCATTTAGTTTACCTGGAATCTGTTCCCCAATGCATGGCATAGATTTTAGCCAAATGACCCCGCAGCGTTCGTCTTGTACGCATCTGGATTCGTCCAACGGGGTCAATATTAGCTGTGATCTGGAAAAAAACAAACAACAAAAAAAATTAAGTCCTCAGGTTACTTTCAGACCAAATGCTTTTCAACCTAAGCGACAGATCCTAATGTCAAATGTTACCTGTGATAGTGTGGCATCTGCGCATGCTTTCCTGGCATCCTGAAAAGAAGAGAAGTCAAATCTTTAGAGCAGGGTCAAATTTTGATTGTATAGACTTGTAATTGGTATCTTTAATGATAATTGGTGGTATAGCATATAGAAAAGTGTTTGTTACTCACTCTGATCTGATTTTTGAGCTGCTCTGCCTCTTGGCGTAACTGGTCCAGTTCACTCATTTTAGCCTGCTTTTTCAATTACCTTACTCCAGCTACTGGGGCACTTGTTGATCTAAAAAAGAATAAAGAGAAAGCACTTGAATCATTCACAGTCTTCTTCATTTTAAATTTAAGGTATTATTTATACATATTTTCAACCAAACATGAAAGTTTGTCTAAACCTGTCTTAGTCACAACCAAATCTCTTAACAGCAGAAGGTAATAGTAGAGGAGAGTATTTTCAGCCAGCTCACTGTCATTGACTTTTCAATTGACTGAACTGTTCACCTAAAATATATGTAATGTACAGTTCATGGTTTAACCAGACTGTACTTTCCCACCTCAATGTCACTAACATAATCCTGACACACAATTTAGATTGCCAGACAAATCCTGTTAAGGCATGACTTTCCAGTGATCTGAAAAGCGGTCATTATCCTGTTGACCTCAATCCCAGGGATACTCCGAATTTTAGCCAAGTGATCAATAAGCCACTTATATTAATACAAAGCCTTGAACACACTCAAAGTTCATCTAACAAATACATTTTAGATATTTAAGTCATGATCCAAGTAGCGGAGTCCCAATATAACAAACGTATCTTAAACTACTTCAAGTCTCATTTATCAAAAAAAAAATTTTAGTAAAAAATTATATTATTTCAACACAGTTATTATAGGAGAGCCAGAAAATCATGGCAAATACTCAAGCTATAATTACCTGTCCTGTTCAACACATTGACTTAATTTATTCTGTATGAAACAACACTCTATGGAAATTACATTTTGAGATTTCCTTTATCAAAATGAAAGGTAAAATTCTGAGTAAGAATAAGAAAATTCATCCATTAGTTACATCACTGATTAGAATTTTACAACTTTGACATGCAAATTCCAAGTCCATTTATTTAAAGCAATAAAAAGGTACAGTTTATGGAAAAATGTAACAATGCAACAACCTCGTAGCAACATGACCGTAAACAATGTTTGTGAATGGCTAAATCAATTTAATATACTGTGTTAGTTTGAATAAAGTCGGTAGTTGTGAACAAACTCATTGTTCGTTTACCAACTCCTGTTATCCTGGAAAATGGACCCTGTGCCCAGATCTATCCTATAAATTATTCAAGTGTGTCGAACAGGAACACATTAGGAAATGGATGTCTAATCATACCCTTAATGTGTGTGTATGTTTAAGGTGGTACACATTTTTGGTAAACCAGACAATGTGATTTCCGAGTACACCCAAGAAACTGGTTAAAATTGAGTAGTCACACACAATTTAGACCCAAAACATCAATTAGAGTTTTCTACAGATGAGTTACAGGAAGAACCTTGGTGAATCAACTGAAAAAAACTGCCTTAAAAACTTTAAAAGGCAATGTTTTAGGGATGTTTAACCTAACATTGTTAGTATTAGACTCAGACAACACTTTTTTTTTTTTAAATAAATAGGCACTTGCATCATTTACTGTATATAAACTACAGTCTATGTAAGATGCCTTCTATGAGACCTTAAATAGCGCCTCGTAGCTTCAAAAAACAAAACAATGAGACTAAAATTTAATGCAGATGTAACCATTTCTAAATAACAGAGCACCATTCAGTTTTACAACCTTGCCATCCCAGTTACCTTACCTGGTGTGTTTCAATCAGTAGGCCTATGTCACTGGAGGTTTCAGGACAGGACTGAAAAACTTATCTACCTGACTACGTTGTCCTTACGGTCCTCTAACTGGTTGACCTTTTTAACGCAGGTTATCCTCTTACACTCATTAATCTAATAATAAACGTGTCAGGAATGTAATTATTATACAGTATCAACAAGTAACAGCAGAATGCCATTCTTACCTTGAAGACCTCTGAAAATATAGTTTAGATTTTATAATATTGTCAATTTTTTTCTGTGTGAAAGTTAAATTCAAGTTTACTCATGTAGTATATGATAGTATTTTTGCAGCATAATTAATAGACAGAAAACACAATATAAAAAACCTCTCATGCATTTATGCAACTATGTGCAATTTTATAATAAAAATAATGACTTAATAAAAGAAAATTACTAAATTGATCTCTGAAGTAATCATTTAGTTTTCAATTGCAACTCTGATTGAACAAATTTAAGGCTTTTGAGTTAAACCTCACAGATTTCCATAATATTAATGGTTATTAATATGAAAATGCTCTTCAGTGATATTGAATTCACAAACATTGGGCTCTCAATCAAATTACAACATGACGCAATTAATTTTGATTCTTGACTCTCTCTATTCAAACCCTAAAACTGCAGTGGTAAATCAAAAGGTGGGATAGCCTGGACTCATTCTATAGGTCTGAGCTTTAAATATTCCACATTCTGAATTTTATTTCCCATTGACCTCTGTGGATGCTTACAGTTAAGGAGTTCCTCTCCCTCATCACTTCTCCTTTCCAAGCGCCTGATCAGGGTCAGCTGACTGCATGATAAACAATGAGCAGTGGCAAACAGCCTGGAGTTGTAGCTCACTAGCTGTTCTCAGGTCCCTTAAGTGCAGTCTGTGCCTGCTACTTTCAAAAGGTGTCTTCTACACTTTCAATTAAAATCCTAAAAAATGTATCTCTCGCTGCAGTCCGTAAGTATACATATGTTCTCAAAGGACAAGTCAGCTTATCTGCACTGTTAAACAATGATAATGCAATGTTTCACAGCTAAAGCTGGATCATAGAAAAAGCCATAACCAGCAATATCACTGAGCAACTCCATAATCCTAAAAGCTAAAATCCTCAGTCAATGAGTCTCTAATCCTATCCATGTCCACTAACATAAACAGCTGGCAAAGCCAACCCAGGCATTAGAAATATGTTTTCCCGATCATAAAAGGATGAGTTTAATCTTATTTCTTTTACACACAACATGCTTAAAACAAGTGCCAGGATTTTCACACTGCCAGTGAAATCACAAGCCTGATACAACTCTGTGTCCAGTATGATCACATACTGTACAATTAGTACCTCTCTTTCTGTAATAAACTAAGATGAAGATGCATTTTCAAAGAACTCGTGTATATATAAAATTCATTTGCAAATTGCATACACAATTGGCACACGTCATAGCAATATATGACAGATATAAGATAATACAAGTACAAATCTATTTCATGAATATACCTAGCATATATATTTTCTAAGTGATTTATGTGCAGAGGTTCACACAACACTGTATGTAGTGTACTGATAGTTGACTTAGCGACTGTGTGCAGTACTTTGATTTGCGTTCAACAGTAAAATAGTTTGCATTATATTTGAATAGCTGCCAGATAGCTGTTTTAGTCAGGTTGTTACTCTAATTTGTTTATTAGGTTGGTCTACAGAGGTTACACACATTTCAGGAGAAATTTGATTCCAACTCAGCCCCATGATGTGGCAAAATACTGAGGATTTGGAGTATTGGTATCTGACAGTGTAATCTAATTTCTACATTTACTGAACGCTGCTCAGTGTAACGATAATATGACTTGCACTGATAGAAATCTGAGAAGATGCAGCTAAACGCCATCTTGCAGACTGCTGTCCGCTAGTTAGCTTGCTAGCAGGCTTGGCAGTGTAGGCCTGCAGGCAGGGCAGAGCTAGTATTCGAGAAAGCAATGTACTCAGTCACCGTGTTAGCAACAAATTCAGTTGTGATTTAACAACGTCTAGTTGAAAAGCAAAATCGATCTCACTTAAGACCCGCTGAATTTCAGGCAGATAAACTCAATAGCTGGCAGCATCTAATGCAAAATAACATAACCAGACTCTGCTGCTCTTCCGCAATTACATGGAGTGCTATGGAGTTAGCTTTTAAGCCAACAGTGGTTAAACATAGAACCTCGCTGGTTTCTTGGCCTCCAGAAATCCACTTACTTACATACTAACAATCTCATTAAACCCGACAGTGCCTAACTGATTTGATTACGACGTATCGGTATATTTATTTGGCTCCCTGATCCTTTAGTGGACCCGAGCCTGTAAAAACTGCAAGGTCGGGCGGCGATGGCCTGCTTGACTTCAGTTAAGCAACAAATGCAATAGATGCGGGTGATTTTTCATGACCATCTATCATCCATCGCTACATAACTGCCAGTTAGCTAACTGGTGGTATATAACTAACTAACGTTACTAACCTAAGTTGAAGGCGTTGCACCGGCGCGGCCGTTTCGTTGCAGGGAGGCAGCAATATGCTAACTTATTAGTTCGGCTTGTAAAAAAAAAAAAAAAAAAAAAAAAAAAAAAAAAAAAAAAAAAAAAAGGGTGTTAACGCGGCTACAACAACTCACGCTAACAAAGTGTAGCTGTTACATATATATTTATATTGTGTGCAATTTTAAAGTTATCTAGTAATGCTGGCTGCTGCACTATCTACTATCGCCATTAACCAATATTTGCTGTTAATTTGTTTACGGGACGTTTATTGTTCCAGCCCAACCCAGTGTGTCATCATCAACTGACAGCAACATCTTTAAATGTAAGATTTCGAGTAGACCTACAAAGAGACCCGATACTAACTATCAAGCTTCAGGTGTTAACATTAACATCCTAGTTACCATAAGTACATTTTGGCAATTAACTATCCAGTACTTTAAGTACTGTATTTTAGGCCAAAGAGCACCTCCGCTGGGCCATCATTGGCATCAAGCCTCACTGGCCAATATTAACGTTACTTCAACGCCAGCCAGAAGCTTTGCTAACATTAACAGTAGTTAACCCAACTCAATTGACTGGATGTGTAAGCCAGTTACGGGTAGATAGGTTTTGTAGCAATCTGCTTATCCGCCGCAAATATTGAGCGCCAGGGCCCACTGCTGCAGACACCCTTGTATCTTAGCTACTTGTATTTGCTTATTATAAAATAGCCAACTTAACGTTAGCTAACCGCAGCTAACTAAATGGCTAGGAAGCTAGCCATCGCTTGCTACCCCACCCCCGGGCAGTTAAATTCTGCCACAATTCATCAGCTAATGGTATCAACAGATAATGTGAAAGATATGAAATTAGCACGATCCTCGCCTTATTTCACCTTACCTGATTCAATTTGCGTTTGTTTTTGCGTTTTGGCATTGACTGGAAAACAAGACGGCGTATACCTCCGATCCACGCATCAACGAACACCACAACGCTAGCTTTCTAACTAGCTAGCCAGCTAGCGTTAGTTTTCCGAGGAGCAGCCCTTCCCGAACGCAGGCTACGGCTAGGGAGCTTGACAACCTCCGTCAACCAACCGGAGAGGGGAGGGGGGAGGGAGTCACACCCACTAGCCTTGTACTGAAGACACTGCCCAGGCAGACAAAAACGCTAATCTTTAAAGTCACTATAAGTCAACAAGACAGTCTACTCTCTCTTTTTTGTCAAACTTAACATCTGCCCTTTGCGTAGTGACACTCTCGCCCGGCCATCGAACGACGAGATGGGCGCGGTAACCCTGCAGTTAGCACCGGGAAACCCCACGCTGCAGCAGCGATGGGAAGAGAAGCATCGATAGTTGTTTTATCTACAGCTGGAGATGTTAGCGTTTCCAGTCACGCTGAACAGTGTTAAGCACTTCTTTGGTATATGTGCATTTCATTAGAGTAGACTAACAGTGAACGTGGTGTTCGTTTGTCCACCCCCCCGCAAACCAGTTGGACTGAAAGGCTGAATCAGTCGGGCCCCAGCTTGGCTTCTAAAGAAGGAAGTGGTATTAATGATTTCAGCAGGGCTCTCTATAATAGCAGTGGCAACATAAAATGGCTTTAGCAAATCAGGACAGTGTAATTTGATGTTTATGTGTTTTCGCTGTAAGATTTTTTACTCACTAATTTTTTTATGTGTTCCAATCATATTGATCTCTTTAAAAAAACACCTCTCACTTTAGCACCTCACTAGTTAAGCTATTGGTCCTTTTTTGGATCAGATCTAGGAGGTTGTTGCAGTTAAACATACATCCATTTCCCTGGCCAGTCACTCATCTATATGCAATACAGTTAGGCCTACTTCTGGTTGTTAAGAAGTTTGTCGGATAGACATACAGCTGTCTTCCTAGGTGGAATTCGTTGCTATAGATACACTACTTACACAAACAATACTTAGTTTATTAATACACATGCACACGTGGTCACAGGTCAAGTTTTGGGACATTACATAGACTTCATTCAATCTTCTTCATTTGTGTTCTGGAGACTTGCCATGATAATAATCATAATCACTACTCGTCTAACCCTAACTCTTACCCTAACCATAACCACTGACCAAAACATCAGCTTATTCCCCATCCCAAATTAACTGGTCCCCAGTTTTGCCTGTGACAGAAACACACACACACTCTCACTCTCTCTCTCTCTCTCTCTCTCTCTCTCTCTCTCTCTCTCTCTCTCTCTCTCTCTGTCTCTCTGTCTCTCTCTCTCTTCTTTAGATAGTGTCTCAGGCTCGAAGTATGCTCAGGTGACACAGTGGCAACCTGCCACCCTCCTGTACATCTGTCCTTGACCAGCCTATACCTAACAACCTCCTTCATCCCCTTTTTTACATCCATCCATAAAACAGCCACTGCTATCTTACATCACTAAACCTTGTATCAGATGTTGTTGTGCTGTTATTTTTGCTAGTGAAGACATGAAGCTGAGATTGAATGTGCACTTCTGACCTTGGAAACAGTAGGCTAGTTGGCAAAGAAATACCACCACTAGGTTCACTTAGTACAAAGATGTAGAGAAGTACTTGTAAGATATATCATTTTGAGTTTGCCTATGTAAAAAGACCATTTTTTTGTCTGTCTTTTAAACTGAATTTTCACAATCTTCTACAAAATGCATATATAATCTTTACCACATGTAAAATGAGTAATAAATGGGATATCTTTATAAGCTTTATAAGACCTCTTAATCACCTCACACATGGAGTGAAATGAAATGGCAGTGGCTATGGACCATTTTCATTATGGCTTGTCAGCAGAATTTTGATAACCATTTGACTATGACATGCAAATTAATTTGGTTGCAAGGATGCAAAAGCAGTAGGAAAACAATATTTCTGCATTGCTTTGCTTGATCATAAAACATTTTCTTTGAGGATACACAAGTTCTAATCTGTCTGTATTCAAATTGCCAGCATATGTAGCACCACTGTTAAAACAAAGAGAACTGTCCTTTGGGCCTATCATTTTTAAACCCTTTCATGTATCAAGTAAACTTTATTTTCCATTGAGTGAAATCTGGCAACTTTAGCGAGTGAACCTGACTATCATAATCATTTATTCATTCTTTGTTTCTGCAAGTGCGATCCAAACCTTCTCTCGTTTGTTACAGCAAACTCTGTGAGGATGTAAGTCATCCTCACTATCATATAGTGGTTCAGTCAAACTATGCCCTATTCCTGGTTAAGTGTTCATCACGGCTGTACAACAATGAAATATAGGATAAAATGTTTGTTCTGGTTTGTTTTTATGAATGGTTAATTTACTGACCACCAGCTAATGTAAATATGAAGTCCAAAAAACCTTAAGATGAATTACAATTATCCTTTAGGCTTACTTGGTATCTCCCTTCAAGCTCTGTGAACACCGAAGATCATTTGAGTCATATGGTGTACAAACATTCAAAGCTCTTCCCCTTGTGAAACAAATGTGAAATTCTTAATGTTCCCATTGCAATGTTGGAAATAACTTCTTGGAGTTAAGTACCTCCTTATTTGGTTGTCTGCTTTCATGAGATTCACTGGGGGCTGCACAAACACCTGCTAATAACTCGCAGCAAGCTAATTGCAGCTCCCATAAGTAGAACATGTGATGTTGAGGTCACAGAAAATGCATCTGATTGTTTACATATTTTTTTCATTTTGTCTTTAGCCCTTTCCACATCAGTTACTTTGAGAATAAAGTGATATTTCAACCAATTACAAGTTTACAGTTCCAATATAACTATGCTGTAGCTGTTGGATGAGATCAGTATCCAAATATTCCTGATCTATGATTAGCAAGTCCATCCTCTAAGTGCTTTAAAAGGTCTTGAAGCAGGCTTTTCTAAACTCTGGGGAAAAAGCATTAGAAGTGTAGAAAATGATGAGGCTAAGGCATCCTCTCATTCTGCAGTAACTGTTGTCACAGTGCTTGTCCTCAGCTGTGTTTGTACTACCAGCAAAGAAATGGTGAGTACCTTATGACAAAGGAACTAACTTCTCATACTAAATTGTTAATTCTAATATGTCTAATTAATATGATTCAATTTGACGTGAAGTCATTCCAAAAGCTTTGATGTGCTGATCTCTACTCCCTTTGATAAATCTTGTTAAATGAAATACTGCAACTTCCTTTTTTTCTTCCAGGCCAGCAAGCTAACACAAGAGCAGATCACAGAGTATAAAGGAATTTTCGAGATGTTCGATGAAGAGGGAAATGGAGATGTGAAGACACAGGAGCTGGAGAGGCTGATGAGTTTAATGGGAATCAATCCGACAAAAAGAGAGCTCAGCCAGATGGCCAAAGATGTGGACAAAGATGGTGAGTATAAGCTTCCAATGGCTGTAAACCCAACATCAAAACGATTATCATTCTACATACATCTAACTAAAAGCACATCGCTGGTTATTCTTAGATGGGCTTTTTGACCTTTATGGACCACTGGCTCAGTTTAAGATAATATAGAGTTGGTAGTCAAGGTCTTACACACACCTGTGACTTTATTATGTATATCTGCAAAATAAAATGTTCTCCAGTACAACAGCTCTGCCATCCCTACCTTTTTGAAGCATCAGAAAGCAGCTGATTCAACTTTCTTTTTAAGACCCTAATGGTGGTGGTGGTGTATTTGACTGTTATTGTAAGTTGTTGCTATTTACATACATGAACAACTGCTTTAAATGCCTTTAAGCAATGCCCTGTATGTATTCTGATCAGCACCTGGAGGTGAGGATGTTAGTTGAAGCTTTAGCTGTCTAAAGTTCAGTCTGTGACAAGTAAGTAATTAGTGCTTGAGTTAGACTGCTAAATGAGCTTCTGTAATGATAACTGGCCATTTACATTAGCCAAAGCACTGGAAGGCAGATGAAATGGATGTTTGTCATTTATTCTGACCGGGTTGGATGTCAATTGAGATTCCAGACAGATTTGGGATTCATAAAGCAGATCTATGTGCAATGTTGCAAGGGAATAACATCTTCCAAAATGCATTATGAAAGAGCATAACATTATCTAATACTGCAGTATTCTGTTTTGTGAAGGAATCCACATTAATCACTAGGTGGCAGTGTTTCACCATGTGTGCTTTTTGTATGGTGGGCTTTATAAAAAGACTATTGGCATTTCCCAGAGTTGTGCGCACACACACACCAACCGTCATCTAAGGACATTATTGGAATATATCATCTGACATCTATGATAGATTTTCTATGAGCAGTTTGAAAAATTTACTTTATTTACTCATTTGTCTACTTAAGGTGTTATTGATGTCATTCTTTTCCAATTCAGTTTTTTCTTGTTTTTTTTTAGCATTTTACAATATTGTTCTAATAATAATAAAGTTGCCTAGTAATATCCAATAAGTGTGAAAATTGATGACAATAGAAACGTCATAAAAGATTGAAAGCTTAGAGCCATATTTCCAGCCACTGTTATGTTGAACATGTTGTCCATTATGTGCCCAGATACATGATTTTCTGCCTTCTACAAATTTCTGCTATAAGTATATCTTTCATGTCAAATTAAGTTCCTTTTCAACATATCGAACACATTTTAGCAATATTTGTGTTATTTCATCTGTTATGCTCAAGGATATAATTTGCCATTTAATTTCCTGTTTCCTATTTCCCCTTCTCTTACCTTTCTCTCTTTATACCTCCCTTCTATCTCTGAACCAAAAAGAGGAAAGAACAAATGCAAGCAGAGATTTATTGCAAAAATTTCTTCTTTAAACTGTGATACTGAATCAGTTCAGAATATCTACATTTTTAAATCTCCACATCTCATCCATATTTATCCAAACACAAGACTTTAGAGACTTTGAAAAATGAAGCTGTTCTTCTTCTTCTTCTCTTCATCAGTAAGTTGGACTGTAGATAATTATTATTGCATAATAACCATTAAAGATTTAGGTTAAATTTGATTACCATTCATTTTACTACACACATGCCCCCTAATGTAGTTTTTCTCTGTATATTGATTTATCAGTCTTTTTTTCCTGTCTACTGTCTGTCTGCCAAACTAAAGTTCATTATCTTTGTGACATTTCAGGTAAAGGGTTATTCAACTGTGACAGCTTCCTGGGTCTGATGGCATTATACCATGAAAGAACCAAGAACCAGGATGCTGAACTCAGAGCTGCTTTTAAAGTGTTTGATAAAGAGGCCAAGGGTTATATTGACTGGAACACACTGAAGTAAGAATAACATTTAAGATAAAAAGACAAAAATAATTTTTTCTGCCACTGCGATGCAACATTTATTAATTAAAAAATGATTACTTATTTTGCACCCAAATTAAATTCCAGATAAAACAGATTGAATTAAAAAGATAGTAAACATGAGCATGCCCCAGAGTTTGTCTTCACTTAGTTTTAATATTAATTTGCCATTCTGAACTTTCAGTGTTTTCTACATGTATAATAATAATTTCCAGATACGTACTGATGAATGCAGGAGAACCACTCAATGAGATCGAAGCGGAGCAAATGATGAAGGAGGCAGATAGAGATGGAGATGGAACCATCGATTATGAAGGTATATATTATGTAAAGTTATATTTAAACCACTCTACTTGTCTTTGGTTGAAAAAATATAATTAACGTTATTGGAAGATAGATGTCTTAGTGAACAATCTGATATCTCTGTATAACTGTTCTTAGATGGTCTTAATGTGTGTGTATATATATATATATTTAGAAATGTTGTTCTCCTGATCTTTATGGATAATTTCTGACAGTCAGAATCATCAGAAATGTTCATATCAGAAACTCAGCTAAAAAGCTGTTTCAACAAAATTGATTTAATGTATAAATATATATTACTGGAGAATATGAACTCTCCAGCTTCAATTATGAATTGTACATTAATGTGATAAGTTACATTATTTTTTGCTAATGTTTCAACTTGACTCCAGAACTAATTCTAACCAGTCAAGTATTGTGTATAAAGAAATAGTGAAACTTGAAAATGGATGTTATTTATCATAATTTGGGGTATTTTATTCACATTTGACTTTCACATTTTAAAAAAATCCCCGAATACACAAGTATGTTAAAACATGTGTCCTAAGATGATGAAGATAAGTAGAAAAGATGATAAGTAAATGATAAAAAATAGCATGGTATTTATTACTGATTTGAACTCTTTCAGAATTTGTGGCCATGATGACCGGAAACTTGTTTAAAATGAGCTGAAGACGCAATAAAAGCAACACATCTCACTTTGAGCCTCTGGGATACCCTGCAGGAGTTGTGACCATTCAGTTTATGTTCCAGTGACACAGGATTATAAAACAAGAGGACCGTCATTTTTTACTGTTCAACATACTTGCAGTAGTTCTAATGGAAATATGTGCAATCACATATCTCTGTTTTGTGAATATTTGTAGAAACCTTTCACATAAAAATAAAAAATCTTTTAAAATTATTGGTCCGTTTATCTTCTGTTTGTGTGTTTCTGATAGAGTGCATTCAAGTCATTAAGTGTCAGACATCATAGGGTTAAAATCCTCAGACCTGCTACCCGGATGCAGTCACTCACATGGGTCTGACAGCATCTGGTGTGCAGAGCCATTAAATCCCATTCTCATCCCTGCAAAACCAAATGGACGGCTCAGGGAGCCAACCGAGTTCATCCTCTTGAAGCCATTAGACCAATTGCAGAGTGACGGGGGAGGGAGCTTGCCGCACTGATCTCTGTTTGCAGCATCCCTAGAGCTGCTTCTGTTGTGTGAAATACAAGAAAGGGCAAGACGG
This sequence comes from Seriola lalandi dorsalis, assembly GCF_002814215.2. Lineage (NCBI taxonomy): Eukaryota > Metazoa > Chordata > Actinopteri > Carangiformes > Carangidae > Seriola > Seriola lalandi. Next base: position 31,602 of record NW_019524799.1, read on the forward strand.
AGGGGGGGGAGTAGATCCTTGGAGGCAATCGCAGAACGGAAAAGGGATCTCCTGGAGGCTGCTGGGATAGGGTTACTTCGGTGTGAAGAGTCCATCTTCAGAGAAAATGACTGTTTTGTCAATGTAAACAGCCTGTGCAGTACCTGCATTGCTAAAGGGGGAAGCAGAGGAGGAGGAGGAGGAGGAGGAGGAGGAGGAGGAGGTGGAGGAGGAGGAGGGACAGACACTGGAGGAAATGCTGCCTCTTCCAATGAAATTTTTCCCTTCTGTAGCTAGCCCAAGCCTGCTGCAGCTCACCTCTGAACTCATGCATGTTACATGTTAAGGTACGTCTGCATCTCTAATCTGAGAGGACACATGGAGTAGGACCTGGTCACGTTGGCAGGATTAGTAGTTCAGCTGTTAGCACAGGACAGCTGAGATACAGTGCATCTTGACTAAAAATAACATGTTATGTATCAGTAACACACAGTAATCAAGACCATGAACTGATTGAGATGAGCATGTAAAAATGTTGCACGCTACGTCTTTGTGCTGTGCAGGGATTATTAACTGGACAACAGCAATGACTGAAGCCAGCCTTTGGCTTTCATTGGTTTGTTTGCTTCAGCTGCACATGTTCCTCATTATGATCACAAGCAGACAGGATCCACTAAGGAGAGAGGAACGGATCATGTGTCTATTTTCACATTTTCACCGCTTCCCTCTGTCACCGTACTACACTGCTTTAAAATAGAAATCAGATTCAGTTTTTTTTTTTTTCAAACTCCTCATATATGTAAATCTTCAGGATAAATTGCTCTTCACTCTCATGGGATGTGCTCAGTGTGTGTGTGTGTGTGGGGGTGGCATGTGTGCTGAGTCTTGGATGCAGTGGATATTTATGGAACCTGTGTGTGTGGAGCTTTGTGTGTGTGTGTGTGTGTGTGGGTGTTTGATTTTGACGTTTGAACACACTACCAACACATTTCCTCATAGTGCACGTTACAGTTTGAGTGGTTAGTATTCCTCTGTATTTTATCAAGTTTCCTCATGTGCCTTTGCTACCCACATCCTGCCCAACACCTACCACAACCCTGCTGGCACAGCCAGCTATGGTTTGTATGAAATCGAGGGTGAAGTGTGCCAAAACTGAAAAGTTTGATTTTTTTCACAAGGATTTAGGCAAATCATCAATAAAATAAAAATTACATTTTATCATATAACACGTAAAAGTTTTTGGAAAAATCACCATTTTTAATCACATGCTGTCTTTCTGTTTTGTGTTAGTTTTAGGTTTTTTTCTTCAAATCATATGGCGTAAGCATCAACAATGGCTCAGCAGACCCCAGACCAGAGGGATGACATCTGTGTCGACCATGAGGAACACTAGGGACTGAGCGACAGAACAACATCCACAGAGATTCAAAAATACATCATACAGTTGAAACAGTTGCACCTGACCATGGCTATAACTGCAGCCAAGACAACTACGAGTTTTGTCTCCACAGCTGCCACAACCACCACAATCCCTTTCCTCTCAATGGGCACCAGCGCCAGAGACAATATCACCTCCAGAACAACATTAATGACTGTTACTATAACAACAAACGAGACCAGCTTCAACGCCACCACCTCTCCAGAAGCAGTGATTGAGGGCTCGGGAATGGGAATGGTGCTTGTCCCGTTTGGCATCATCACCGTCATCGGCTTAGCAGTGGCAATAGTAAGGAATCATTCAAATATTGTCTGTCGATTTTCCCCAATATCATGTTTCATTTTTTCAGTGTTTGTCGTAACACCTCAGACATTATTGCACTGTATTATTTGGCTTGGACAACACCGCTTGTTTCTCTTTCTGATTATATCTGTCTTTCTCCATCCCAGATGCTCTATATCCGGAAACGGAAGCGGTACGTTTATCAAGACTTTATTTGCTGATCCAACAATCGGGCAAGGCAGGATTATCAACCAGGAAAGGCGTGCAAACATGACCCCAAGTTCACTGCTTGTCTATTGGTTTTGATAATTTGATTATTTGCAAATTTGTGAGGAAATTTACACTAGTGAAATATACTATCAACTAAAGCACATCCTGCATTGTTAGATCATTTTATGGCCATATTTTGTAGAGGATTCCCATATCAAAATGCAATTTAAAAAAATATTTATTTTCACTTATAATGTTCAAATGGCACATATTCCTAAACAAACTAACACAAGTTAAACATCATTCCCTCATACTGCAAGCATGGAGTTAGTAGGAACTGGGATATAACAGGCTACATACAGAGGACAGTAGGCCAGGGGTTAGTAGGAGCCAAACATTTTTTTTTGCCCATTTTTACCACAGAAGGCCTGATTTCTTCTTATTTAGCTGCCAATTGGTCCTCACCTCTAATCTCTTGTCATGAAGGCTGGAGAAGCTGAGGCACCAGCTCATGCCCATGTACAACTTTGACCCGGCGGAAGAACAAGATGACCTGCTGGAACAGGAACTACTGGACCATGGTCGGGAAGGCAGCCTCACGGGTCCCAATGCCAAGGTAGGCCACAAAGGGTTTGGTAGAACCTGTACTGACAAACGGTGAATGGGTTGATGACCAAAAGAGCCAAAAGCTTAATATTCTTAAATTGACATACATTTTGAGCAGTGACTTAGAGTCTACATAATGTTTCCCATCACCAATAACAAAACACAAACTTCTATCAAAGAGTGATGTCACATTTTCTAATAATTTCCTATGCCCAGGTTGTATGGCAGTGATCTCTGATGTGTGAGCTGTGCTTTATGTGCTAGTGCTATTTGCTAGTAATTAAGTAATTTATGCTGTTAAAATTTGACTAGGTCGCTGTCATAATTTATCTTTTTTTCTTTAAAGTTTTGACTATGGCATAACGGTAAAAGGCAAACATGGTAAAGTATCACCTGTGTGATTTTTGAATCATCTTTCTAAACCTCTTTTTCCCCACAATCCTCATTCTTTCACACTATCATTATTTCTGTATCTCAAACAAAAGATGTTGTTTAGATGTTTGTCATTTATTTGGGACACTAAAACTATCCATTTTTTATATCAACTTATCTGTCTCAAAGTAAATGCTCACAGTGGACAAACACCAGCACACTGAAAGTCTTACTTCAGTCTTATCTTTTACATCCTTTCCATTATGATCCCTCAACTTACTACCTACACATTGAATATTTCAGAGGCCACATATATAAACAGTAGACAAGTACAAGATTTTATATTTTAAAAATGCAAATAACATTACACCTTTATGACTTCCAGAGCTACAGTACATAGTGAAGTCTGAAGAAAAATAATATTAAAGTCCAATTTTATTTGTTTTCTACAGTCAACATTTGAAGGTCGTGGTGCACTTACTAGTTTCTTCCAAGGCTTTAAACTGCAGGTGTGATGACAACCGAATCAAATCCATTACAACAAAGCAAATTTGCTTGATGAAAACCATGATATAGTTAAAAGGTACAGAAAAAGTTAGTTAGTGGACCTTTAAAGTTATAGGCCTACTGCTTTTTTTTTCGTCAAACCCCTATTTCTTATGCATTGCATTGTGGAACAATGTGTCCATCCACACAACAATCAGTAATCAACCAATTTTAGCATCATGTTGACATTTTTAATATACTTTCTACATATATCTTGAACAGTTTTCATACTTATTGTTTTATACATGTGGCCTCTGGTTTCTGTAGTCAATCACTTTGCACAGGCTGTCATGTTACACCGGGACAACAGGCTGTTTCTCACAGTTGGAGTTTGGAGTCACCAAATGATCTTAACGTCACTAACAGGCTTATTTCTTATCTGTCCTGCTGCCTATCTCCTCTGCAGACTCTCACAACATCCCAAGGGACCACGCAGAGGCCCAGTCGTCTGGTCTTCACAGATGTAGCCAAAGCTCTCAACGCTTAACAGTTCTCTTCCATTAGTTTATTTCAGTTTGCGGGGGCCACTGGCCTCATCAAGATATAGACTGTTGCTCAGGAAGGAAAACAAAGGGAAAACTGGACTGTTTTTGGGAACAACTGGAGCTTTGGTGAATGTTTTTATCACCAGGACTTTGTACGTGAGAAGGCAGTGGTTTTCAAATTATCAGAAAAAAAGTAGGGTGCATGTATGATAAGGGAGCATAACGGGAAGCATCACATATGATCTTGCACTGTTATCGTTTGGCGCACAAAATGCAGTGTGATGCACTTTTCTTAAAATCATGTTATGTCATTGTTGTTAAAATGTTCGGTAGCTTGTCAGTGAAGTTCTTCAGAGCTTTGATATCTACTTCCATGTTTGATATGAGAGGAGTGTAAATTTGTGTTATACTGATTTTGTGGTCTTACGTCTCTGACAAGCTTGAACACTGGATGTGTTAGCATCCTTAAGTGAACTGTCCCTCTTCATTTTGTTTCTTCTTTATTGAGTAATGAAGGATTGATTCTGTCTATATACATTAAAACTATTTAAACCAATCTGGGGAAAAAAATTGTGTTTTGCTGAACAAATCTGTAACAAAAGAGAGTTGGTAGGTGTGATATTTTATTGATAAGCGATAAAGAAGCAGAATAACATAAATCACATGGTAAAGAATCATAACAAAATATATATCACAGGTTTGTGAGTTCTATTAATGAAGTGGATGAGGACACATCAATAATATAACTACAAAAGGGTGTTAAAGGTAAGGCATAAAATATGATTTCTCAAGTTACACTTCAACTTTTCAATAGTTGAAAATGGATCAAGTACTGTATGTAACTATATCACTATAAAAACGTTGTCCCCATATAGAGAGTAAATATCCAGACACAGCTTGTGTAAAATAACAAACACTGACTCAGCTGTAGTTAAATTAAGAGGCACCCTTCAGGTTGACTTCCATTCATTTATGGTGATATGAATGTAGTGAGATGAGATAAGTGGACTACGACAGTACTAGTTTGACAGTTAGTTCAAGATTTCATCCACATCGCCTGCAGGTCTGACGGAACAATTTCGGGCACAAGTGACCAAAAACTTTCTCAGTCATGAACCAGGCTTGTTTGTTTTCAGAGGTAGTCCAGAGGGCAAAAAGAATGTAAAGTCAATGCAGTTGAACAAGAAAACGTACATGTCTGTAAATGAACTGAGCTCTTCTGGCAGCAATTTAGTAAACAATGCTGAAATACACAAAATTATTGGGATACAACATATCATCGGTGATAAAATAAGCACGTTTTAGTGAAGAAACACTTGATATATACAGTAAATGATGTGATATTCAAGTCATGTAATAAACAACTAGTAAGTGATATGTAGTTCATGCTGGATACATTTTTACCACGCATGATGACACAGGGACAGAATCTTAGGAAGTTGAAGTATTTGCATTTGTCTTTCAGTTTAAGTGCTGAAATCCTGACAAAGTCTCAAAAACATTGTTTGTAAAAACAGATTAGAGGCTGGAAACCTCTTTACCTTTGATTTTTAAAACAAAACTATTTGTTAATCTATAGAAGAAATTCTTCCAAAATACCAGAATTACTCTATGACTAGTTGTTAAATTGCTAAATTATGAATAAATGCTAAATTATTACTGATTCGTTACAAATAAAATAGACAACATTTTTAATTAGTTAACCTTAAAGTGTGGGTTCTCCAAAATTACATAAAAATGTTTAGACTGAACCTTTAGTGCTCTAATGGTATCTAATCATGCAGGTAGTTTTGGTTTCTTTTTTCTATCTTCCAACCTGATCAAATTAAACCAAAGTTATATGCATGGCAGGATACCATGTAAAATACTGTGTAGTTCTGTAATTAGGGTGAGCTAACCTTTTAAAGCAAGACTATGTAACTTTTGCAAGAAACCCCACAATTAAAAGGTTGAATTAATAAGCAATAAAACACCCCCTCAATTCAATACAGTCAGGGGTTTTCCCGTTACAGCCTCACTTGCTCTGGTGTGACCAGTAACTTATGGTGGCTGTTAGCTGACTTTATAACAACATTCTACTTGTGCTATTGTTATGCTATATTTTAGCATTTAGCTTTTACCCATTACCCATGTCATATTGTGGCCAGAGTGGTCGTTGTTCGCTAAAAGTTATTGCCTTGCTTTTAACAGCCAAACAAGAAAGGAAGGTACAACGTTCAGACAGAGACAGGGTTACTGATGCAGTGTTGAGTGTTAATTAATTACCCAGAATTTATTTGGCAATTTTTATACAAGGTTACTGTGTTGACGGTGTCCTGTTGTTTTCCATAACTGTCATGTATTTCAACACTGTGTGGTTATTTGCTGCCCTTCCTTTCAAATCACATGAATTAAGAGTGTCACACATACAATTTACAGTGTATGAATCTGAACATACATGATGTAGTAAAAATGAGAAAGGAGTATCAGACCCAAAAAACAAACATAAAAAAAAACCCAACAAAAAAAACAAAACAAAAAACAAAACAAGTATTTCATATGGTACTACACGCTAAAAAGCAAGTATTTCATCAAGTTGTTGTAAACTATTGGCTGCATTTTATTTCCCAGGAAAACAAACCAAGTCTCACTTCAGCTTTTAACGAATACAGTTTTTAAAAGAAATGACACTGATGCTTTTATTTATACACCGATAGTAAAAATCCTCTACTGGCGTGTAACGTCTGTGTGTTTGTTCGTGTGTAGTCCTGAAAGTTCTTTGCCTGTCTGTGTTGTATATCTGCGCATGAACCTGCGTGTGTGTTTACAGTAAGTGTGTGTGTGTGTGTGTGTGTGTGTGTGTCACTGCTGATGGAGTGGAGAATTACTTTGTTTGAGATCTTCAGTCTTTTGTGTTACTGAGGTAGAATGAGAGATTAAGAAACTGAGGGTAACTGAGGTTTAAATGAGGTCTTTGTGTCAAGGCATACTGGTAATGTCAAATACAGATCAGAAATGCACAACAAACACAGCACAATAATTATTACGGAGTAGACTGACAACATGTTCCTGAATAGTTTTGTACCTGAGGTTTCAATATGGTGTAAAAGCACTGTAATAGTGAAATCCTGAGTGTGGCAAAATGACTTGTCAACACTGTTGTTGACTACAGTATGTGTGAAGGATTGTTTCCAAAGTGAGATATCCATTCATACCTTTGGATGATTTTTTTTTTCCTAAATCAGCTGCTGGTTGGAAGGACAAAAAAACAAACAAACTGCATTTCACTGAGGTTATTAACTATCTGAATACTTTTGCTTACATTGACATTTGAGCTATTTTAATCAATGCAAAGTACACATGACATTTTCCCCCTCCAAAGTTGGATATTTCATTTTGGAGTAAAACCTTTCACATCTCCTTTCATAATAATGACTTCAGCGCACCATGTTTATATTGTAACATCGCTAAAAATGTCACCGTCTTGCTCCCGTTTCATATGAGGATTCATGACACTTTCATGACACACTCAGAAAACATGTTTCGATAAAACGGTTCAGTTTGGTTCCTTTTTTTTTTTTCTTTCTTTCTTTCTTTACCCCCCGCGCCCCCTGCTCATCTTAGCCTGCAAACCTGTCCCCTCTTCACAGAACCAGCACACACACTCATGCACACAGACACACTCATGCTGAGGGGGTTTAAGGAAAGCAGGCGTCCTTAAAGGAACAATCCAAAAATTTGGGAAATATGCTTCTTAGTTTTCTTGCAGAGCGTTAGAGCGTATTTCCCAAAATGTGAAAACTATTACATTGAAGAAAAAAAAAGCCCCATCAAATTCTTCAATGTTAAAACAGAGAACCAACAAATCCAGGGTTGAGTATTCCATTTGAAAAGAAACCACTTTCTGCAATGATTTTGTGTGTGTGGTTCTGTGTGTGTGTGTGTGTGTGTGTGTGTGTGTGTGTTCCTGAATCCTCATCACAGATAGGAGTCAGATTGTACCCCTGTTTGTTTGAGGCCAAACCTTGAGGTAGGTAGAGAGGTGTCCTATCTACTCCCCTTCCTCCTGTGCTGGAACCTGAGATGACGAGGGCTCTGAGGGACCCTCCTCAGCCTCTTCTGAAGGGCCCTGGGACAGGCAGGGGACCAAAACCAGTTTGTCTGTTATTGTATGATCTAGTCTAGTGACTCATTATGCGCAAGGTAATGAATCAATACTAGAAAGTACACGACAATACAAGAATGAGTGTAAAAAAAATTCATTCAGTGATTGCATGCGGGGAAGTAGGTCCAGCTGTCAGACCTAGAAATGTGAGGAAGATGACGGTTATGTCAGGAAACCAAGAAGACAGAGGAAGAGAGCAGTTAGATCAGGTTTCCCCTCTCTACATTGACTCATTCTTCCCCTTCATGTGCGTGCCTCTGAGAAAGGGAGTCTGTCTCAACGGTTTCAGTTCTTGAAGCATCTTAACCTCTTTGACAAACTGCTCAGCGGAGAGGATGCGATAAGGCAGACGAGGGGCATCAAGAGAACTGGCCCGCTTTGGTGACAACTGTCATACAATGTTTTTCGTTTGAAAAATGAAAAAGTTAAGTTTCTAAGAAACACTGGGTGTATATATTCACCAAAACTGGATGTCACAAAAGGATGTTTGGAGGTGTATCTGGGGAATTCAACGCTGCCATCTGTGCATTTCCAAGAATTCGTCATATCCTCATGAAGTCAGTTTACATAAAGCACGCGGAGCTTGTGCATTGGTTTGCTGTGTACACCGAATGTGCCCAAGCAACAGCAATTTTATACAGTATTTGCTTATATTGTAATCAGTGTCAAAAGATTCAGAGGATTTATTTGTCACACACACAAGTAATACGTGCAGTAAAATGCAATGTGGCATGTGCTAAAAGACTAAAGAAATATGGCCTAAAGGTTAGAACTGCAAGCTAAAAAGTGTGAATATATTCAAAGAGGTAAAAATTAACATAAGTTGCAAGATATATGGATGACAGAGTTCTGTCCAAAACTTTTTTTTTTCTGTGTTGGACTTCTGACTACAGAGATGTTTTCCAAAGAGCGGACGCTTAAATATTTTAATATGGTTTTGCATTAAGCTATACTAGATTCTATGAGGACAGACAAATCCATACACACTCAGTTGTATGTTATCATCCTCTGTCTCCTTTCTATTAATAAAAGGTAGGTTTTAATGTTCTATATTTGTTTTAGAGAGGTGCTGATTCAGCTTCATTCTAATTTCGGAGGCTGCTGTTGAATTGTATTCAATTATTCTGAGCGCTGTTTCCAATATTTTGTTCACCCCATTTATATCAGTGAGGGTAGACTAAATACACGCCGCATCATTTTTAGCCAGGTATACCTAACAAACAACTGGGTGTAAAGTGATCCCACTGGAAAAATGGTTTGTTCACTTCAGCCTCACTATCAAATGTACAAATGAGTAGATGAATGTAGCTAAGGTTTGATGCTGAACATAAGCCCTGTGCTTAACACCAGCTTATGATACTCACAAACAAGATCAACTGTGAGGTCAACCCTGTATTTACAAGTCATACAGCACAGATGTAACTGACATTAGTCAAAAGGTAAACGTGTGACACAAAATGAGATTTCTGTTGAACTGAAGCTGAGGCTGCATTCTTCCACAGTCACTAACTCTCAAAGTGAGAGTTTGATGTAATACTAGATCATTTAAAAATTGAAAATAAAAAACACTAAAGGGTGGTAATGATTTAGCAAATCTGCAGTGGAGGAGTGTTACATTGTACACACTCAGGGGCTTAAGGGATTTAATGCTTCATAATGATTAAGATTGAACAAACCCACTGCTCAGTTTATTAGATTATGAGCCATTTGATATAAATTTTACTTAATAGGTCGGAAGGCTCTGAAAGTTAAGTATTTCACTTTGTTTCACTGAGCTAAACACAAAAATGCCTAAAGTGTCCCTTAAGACATGAAAAGCCCCATCTAAATCAAAACAGTAATTTTCCAGTCGAGTAGAAGAAACCTGTGGCTTCAAGTGCTGCATCAAAACAAAACTGGACCACCCCTCTGCCTTTTAAAGATTTAGTTTTCCTCACCTGCTGCTCTTCAGTTACTTCTTGAACTACTTTCTGAGGCTGTGGAGAGACAGAGGCGACAAAATTAATTAAACATGAAGGCAGAGTAGCCCTCAAGGGCCGTACAGCTCCAGCATGCACAGACACCCTGCTGGCTCTGGACATATATTATATTTTTACAATTAACTCCATGATGTCTGCAAGTGTCAGCGATTACGCCATACCCATTTCCTCGGTCGCCCACGTGGTCGTCTCTCCCCAACGGGCTCTACCTTCTGGGGAAGAACAGATGAGTGTTTAAAAGAGAGGTTCATATATTTTAACAATCATATAACAGTTTTCATATGAATAATGTAGTTTTTAAAAAAAAAAATGAATTAGCTTCTAGAGGTCAATGGGAAACATCTCACTCAGGAGCTACAGAGGTTTTGTTCTATAAATTGTAGCAATAACAACTAAAAAAGTTATTTGGAAATACTTAGATTTCAGGTTGCATGACCTACATGGTTAGCACTGTCAACAATTGCAATAAAACTACTCTCTTCGGTGGTAAACAGGAAGACAAACGTCTTTTCTTCATTTCAAATCATCCTCTGAAATATTAATATGTTCAGCAAATGCTTAGTTGTGAATTGCGTGGGCTCCTTTACATGATCCATCTTTTATGTTGTGCTTATCTGAAGATAAGCGAGGAACTCTCACAGCCAGAGTAAAATATCAACATTTAAGTACAATGGTTTATGTCTTTTTTAATCTGTCTCCTCTGAGAAATGTTCAGTTTTCCCAAGTCTGAAAACACAAACAATGGATTTGTGTGTCTGTCTAATAGCAAGGTTCATACATGAAATACCTCACATGGCTGCAACAAGTTTAGCAAGTTCAGTTAATTGACAATAATTGTTTCTCAAAAACTAGTGATGACAGAAAAACAACCAAATTTACCATGTGAGTCTCCTCTATGTCTCTCCCAACAAAACAAGCGAATGACAGAAGTGTGTTTAAGAAGACCGGTTGATTTACAGAGTTACACTGTGCATCTACATCATGTTACAAATGCAGACACAGTTCCTGCCAATCTTCTGATTTGAATGGAAAGCTGCCAGCATGGGCAGTGCAACAACTTTCCCCCCTGAGTCAACAAATCCTCAAACCTGAACTTTAAGAGTGGATTTAGCAAAACTACAAAGTGCATCTTTATTATTTGTATACTGACATATTCTTCTATGGCCATGTTGTTAATAATGATGCATCTGAAGGCATGTTTCATAACTTATGATTGGTTGATTCATTGATGAGTCTATAATGAGAAAACTAATCAGCAGTTACTGTGATAACTGATTTGTTATTGAAGTCATTTTTAAAGCAACTTCCCAAATGTACACGTTTGGTGTTTTTCTTAGTCGTATTTGATAGTAAATTGAATATCATCGAGTTTTGGACTGTTGGTTAATGTCAACCTGGAATTTTTGACTGCTTTCTGGTATGTTATACACTAAACCATTAACAATATAATTGAGAAAACAAACGGATAAACTATTTAAAAACATTTATAGTTGCAGCCCTAGCATGTTTGCACACCCCCAGTAAATTCAGTCTCAATACCTGACGTAAAAATGATTACACACTGAATTCCAGTCAATATCCAGAAGTTAAAAAGGGTAACTTGATTACTGCAGTTAGGCGCCTTTAGCAGCAGTGATAGAGGAAGAACTTGCATCTTTTACCTGAGTAAGAGAAGCTATACCACAGTGTACCAGTACTGCACCATGAGTAAAAGTCCTGCATCCAAAATATTACTTGATTTAAAGCACATACAGTAAGTATCGTCAACAAAATGTACAGTAAGTGTGGAAAGTTAAACATGCAACTATATATATATATATATGCAACAATACATACTTATATATATATATATATATACTATTGGATAATAATCACTGATGCATTCATGTGTAAGTAGCACTTTAATGTTACAACTGGCTGAGATGGAGCTAATCTCAACTGTTGAATATATTGCTGATCTACTGCATGATATTTCAGAAGAAAAACGTTTAGTGTGTAAAATAGTGAACTGCAGAGTAATTAGTAACTACATCTGTTAGACCATTGCACAACAGTACAACATGTCCCTTTGAAAAGTGGAATAAAAGAATAAAATTGCATAAAATGTTAAAATGTACAATTGCAACCTGTAAAGTTCAGTATCTGAGTAAATGTACGTTTCAACCACTATGCAGCAGACATGATGTGTTTTAATAGTGTTGTAGTGACAGTATTCATAGAAGATTTTTTCTATTTCTGTGTAAGTCAATCTTTCATTGGTCAGAATAATAATAGCTACCTCTGCACTGACCAGTCCATCTGTGAGCACTGACTAACAGCTTGTCTTTTCTCTATTTTCAGCTGACATTTGGCCTCACCATGACTGCTGACTGTCTTAAAGTGCCCCACAAAAGACATAAATCTTTGCGTTTCAAGACTTATTACTTGCAAAGCTCTCAGATGCACTAGAAAGATAAGCCTGTTAAGATCATATATGGTATGTTATAAACATGTCGACAGCACTTCCATCAGTTGTAAGACTTAAATTGGCTTCTTCACAGACCTTCTCAAATTCACTAATGATTATTTCTTTCTAACAAGATATTCTAATGTTAGGATATTTACCAGAAATTCACAACAACATTTCTCCCGATTTATCAAAAATGCATAAATAGGGTGTCCAAAAAAGTTTTGACTGGCAAAGAAGACTGTAGTGCTTAGTGCAGAAACAAAGTGCTGTTCCAAACACAAAAGTTAAAGTTCAAATACATATTTAATATCATAGGCAGACTGGTCAGTTTCAACCTTCAGTGCAGTTCTGGGGCCTTTGTTCTTGCTGCCTTTCGGTCGTCCTCTCGGTCGCTTTGGAGTCGGTGGTCCAACAGGCTCCTGTCAAGAGAGATGGCATGCGAAGCCATGACTAACCAATGAAAAATGTTTGAATGAGCTTTTTTCTACAGCCAGGAGATAAAATTACGCAACGATTTATGGTGAACGACAGAGCTGATTGGCTTCATCTTTTAAAGACTTTTAAAGTCCTTACCTGCTGCTGTTTCCGTGGCCGACCCCTCCCCCTGCGCGGAGGCTCAGGAGGTGACTGGGCAGTGCTCGGCTGGGGAGACGGCTCTTTGGTCCCACTGTTACTCATGCCTGTGTCTTGCCACCTGCTTTAAAGAGTGTGGGCATCAAAGCCTGGAGGAGCGGCCTCGAGGGCTTAAAGAGGAGAAGACCTGAGTATCAGGAGCTGGAGATGTGAGCAGAGAAATGTGAGAAAAAAAAAATTACAACTCTGGAATGTATGAAGAGGCAATCATCTTTGACGAAGTTAAGATAATCAGCTATACGGTACAACTTTTCTTTTTGCACAATTACCACAGTGAGTTTCAATCAGTGCTTAATGTATCATTAAATAGATCATTCAGAACCACACAGGACCCTTTTCCAGGAGCAAGCGTGGGAACTGCTTATGCATAAGCCTTGGCACCAGGTTCATCGGAACACAGTCAGGGGTCTGGCAAATGCAGGGAAACATGAGAGTGGTGTGCAGAGACTAAAAGTAGCACAGATATTCACAACTCAATCTACCATCCAAAATCTGCATCTACTGTACTTTACACTGTCTTTCCATCTGCCCTCTGTGAGGTATTTCTCAATGGGGTCGTGCATGTGGTGGGTGTGCTGATGCTGCGACATCTGTTACTGTAAAACTTGTGCCACTGAGACAATAATTTAGCACACACACACACACACACACACACACACACACACACACACAACCACACACACAAACTACTACTACATGCAAAATGTTAATGGAAAGAATCACGACAATATGAAATCTGAGTTTGCAGCCTACGGCAAACTTCAGTGCTGCAACAACAGAAAATTCATCTGCAACTACTCTGATGATCGATTAATAATCTAAATAAAGTTTCAAGCACAAATGCAAAACATTCTCTAGTACTAGTTTCTCAATTTAGAGGAATTGTTTTGTTAGTTGCTATTTGTTTTATGTAATAGTAAACTGAATCTGAAGGATCATCTTAGGAAATTGCAAAAGACATTTTATTTATCTGACATTTTTATGCACCAAATAAATAACTGATTCATCTGTCAATGGGATTAATCATACAGTGAATAAAAAGTTGGAAAACAAGAAATTAAGTGAAGAAAGGCAGCTATTACTTATATTTGAGAATCTCAGACAAGGGAACAGTTCATATTTTTGCTTTGAATAATGACTAAAGTGATTAATTCATAATCATAATAATTTTCTGAAAATTTTCTGTTGGTGGACTAATCAATTAATCAGCTAATAGTTTCAGTTCTAATCACTCTCCAGTAAAGTTATCAGAGGCCTGATTAATAGCACCCCAAATCTTACCAGTGTCTATGCTTCTGTTGTGGTACCTTCTTAAAAGGTAATAAATATATTGTTAACTTTATTCTTTTACTTTGTATTAAGAGAGTGAACAATAAATGTCTATAATAAATGTCTACTCTTTCTGGTAGTAATGTCCCAAGGTGGCCGTTTACCATAACGCCTAGCTCTGTAAGGAATGTGCCAAACACTAATTGCCAACACAGCCTATCAAAACGGCCGCACTGAAGCAGGAAGTCGGAGTAATTTGAGAAATCTACGTCCTCGTTCAAACGATTTAAAGCCAAATGAGACGCACGACGTCGTCTCGTCGCTTATAAACTCATTTCGGAGCAACACAACAAGCGTCCTGCATTTCTCCTGCAGCAGCAGACCGTCCTCTCAACCAGTCTGTGTTTGGCAGTCAAGTACGGGACTGAATGTACTTTTTGCATATGGGCGGCAATTGCAACCATAAAAACACATTCTTTTACAGACTTTAAAGAAGGTGCGTAAAGCGTTGCTGAAGCGGACCCGCGAATGCAAAGCTTCCAGGCTTTGGTTGAAGTTAGCTGGCACATGTTAACGGCGAACAGTCGAGGCCATCAAGAGTTTTAAAGCGAAGAGTCGGCGCTCACTAACACAACATCCCCCTGCTTCCATCACTTGCGCAATCGATCTCAAATGTGTTGGGTTTTGGAGTGATAACAACAGGTCCGCCGCCGAAATGGATGAACCGAGAGCCAGCAAAGAGCTGCAAAAACTTTACCAAGACGGACAAAAGCGGGCAACACAGGTGCAAAAGCTCTCCTTTCAGAGCAGCCACACAACATACATGCATACATTCAGGCTATAGGCTCCATGTTGAGGCTCAGTAATCCTGTTCATGCAGGCAGCGCCAAATGCAACACAATGAGAGCAGAGACTGTTGAACTTACCTTGAGTCGGTTTGCAGTTTTACCTGGAAGTTCACACAGTCGGCTCACTTTGTGCTCCTGCACAACTATGAAAATCTTAGTATATCGACCGTCTCATTGGCTGGAATGAAAGGGTAATCTCTCTCTCTCTCTCTCTCTCTCTCTCTCTCTCTCTCTCTCTCTCTCACTCACTCACTCTCTCACTCTCTCCCTCCTCCTCTAATCGGAAATGTGTGTGATCCCCCCAGACGTCCAGTCACGAATACCCCAGTTGCAGTATAATGGGGGGTTGTAGCAGAGCAGTATGCATTGCATACTTTCTCTATTAAAGCATGTTTCAAGAAAGAACGAGGGTAGGAGGGTTGAAACAGAGGACCCCGCCCCGAAAAGCTCACCCACTTGAGAGAGGAAAAGAGAGAGGGAGAGAAGGAGACGGGCATCGGACAGGAGCTCGGGTAGAGTCTGGTTCCGGGGTTCCCAAAGTGGGGTCCGGGGGGCTGGGAAGTTCCCCACAGAAGGGAGGAAAAAGTTTTGCTTCAGTGGAAATGATGGTGAGATCAGACAGATTCGAGCAGAGGTTTCAATCTCTCTCTCTCACACACACACTCTCTCTCTCTCCCTGCTGTTATCTCCCCACCTACAGTGTTAGAGATATACTCCTGTAAGTCAGAACAAAGTACAGAAATATCAAATGAGGTTTCAAAAAACAAAATCTGCAAGGTAGCTGTCTGATATGCATTTGTTTGAGAACCAATTTGCCCCACTTTAGTTAATTTATCATCATGCACTGCATGCAAACATACATTAGAACTGAGAAGCAGTGAAAAAACAGATATATTTGTTCCTCCTGTGTGAGTAAAAATAGACGCCATTAGACGCCATCTCCAGTCATTCATTATTTTATTCTATTATTCTCTAACCAGTTAATCTATGTATATATATATTTTTTATTATTATCATTTTCAAATGTAATTAAATAAAATTTTTAATTCATATTCTAGAGTGGACAGTTAAGTTGAATAGTTTTGCTACATATTTAGGTTTATTGTCAGTTCTTTGGGATTTTCAAGCGGTAACTTTGTAAGTTTGCACAAACTGATAAATACAGATGGAAATGTTTGAACCACGGTGGATACACATTCCAGGGACGGCTAATACTGGACTGCTCATGGAGTCATGTCAGGTGAGCATGCTGGCATGAGACCAGAACATAAAGCTTTAAGTTACAAAGATGAAGCTCAGCACATGATTTGAACGGTTTACAGTGTCAGTTTCATGATGTAATTCTGAAATTCACAGACTGAATAATATCCTGTGAAAGCAGAATATTACAATGAGTTTTAAAAAAAAAAAAGGAATTATACAGAAATACAGAAAATGTTTGCTCTTCCAGCCTTGACATAATTTCTCTGGTAATAACCATAAGATACATAAAACAGAATAACAAAGAAATCATTTGCATATTTTTGTAGCAGCATTTATGTTGCTGAGAATCGGTAGTCAAATATGAATTTGATTAGTCACTCACTATAAATATTACTAAATGAAAGTGAATATAATGACACAAAAAAAAAACTGTCAACCCGCCATTTCCAAATGCTGTGTAAAGCAGGAGGATAATTGGCCATCAGTAGTTATCTGTAGACATGTTCTACACTTCAGTCCCATTAAGTTCCTATTTCTGCAAAAAATAAAATAAATAAAATGTCAGTATCTTCTGATTGTTCAAGACAAAAGAAAATGGTTGCTGTGAAAATTACCAGGAGAAAGAAACAAAGATATAATGGGGAATAAGAAGGGGGGGGGGGGG